>NC_132794.1:14318823-14619411 GCF_048418805.1 Vulpes vulpes
TTAGAAATGTCCTGATTTTGAGCCACTGGTGATAAATAACCTACCGGGGGAAATGATGATGAGGCCTGAATTGCTTTATTAGATTTACCTCTGATTCAGTACCCTAAACTTCCTTCAGAAAGATTAAAGGTAAACCTTGATCAAACTTTGGACAATAAAGAAAATAGAACATAATTGAGTTTACCACATAATATGTATTTAATTTACACAGATTCAATGCTCAGACTTCAGCAAAAAAAAAATTATTAAAAATTTAAAAATTTATTATACAGTTTCTAATGTTTCATATCATGTATATTATCACATACATTATGTATTTATAAATACATATCACTGTCCAAGTAGTACACACACAAACCAATGCATATTGAATAGTTACTCAGAAATAAGGCTGTCACATAAAAATGCTATTATAGATATTGCTTGTTACTATTTTTAATACTTTTATGGAGGATTCAAGAGGCTCTTAACAGAAATCCCTTATGTTATGAAATTAGATCCTATCCCCTGCATTAAAAAAACACAAAGTCTTATAACACAAAGTCTCCTGCTGCAGGGAATCCAGACATTTTGGAAGTACAAATATATTAACAAATCATTAACGTAAATGAGTAAAAAATAATTAAAGAGATGGTAGGGAGAGAAAGGAGGGAATGAAGGAAGGAGGAAGGAAGGAACGAAGGAAGGAACAAAGAAGGAAGGAAGAAAAAGAGGAAGGAAGGAAGGTGGGGATGAGGAGGGGAAGAAAGGGAGCAATTCTACAGCCAAGTATCAGACCTGTGTTCTAGACAAGATGAAGAAGAAAGGAAGGATAAATAGCATACATACCCTTTTCTACAGGTGCCTTATCTGGAGACTTTAGTTTGCATCTTATTGGTCAGAACTCAGTCATATCTCTTTTCCCTTTGCAGAGAAGTATGGGGGGGGGGGGGTTACGATTTATAACTAAATATGTTGCTTCCCAGAACAAGATCAGAACTGTGTATGTTTAGAAACTGGCATGCCCCCAACCTTGACACACACCTTGAAAACTGTATCAAATAGCTAAAAATCTTTCCCTCTTTTTTCTCGATAAACAGATATAAAGAATAACAGATATCTATATCTACATAGACGCACAGGTATGTTGATAGAGTCACACACATAAATACATATAGGTCTGTGTACATGTATATGCATATACTTGTTATTTTTAGTGAATTACATACATTTTATTTAAAAATGTAGAGGAAGAAAAAAGAATATTTAAGGAGTTCCTTTGAAGTAGCTAGGAAAAAAAACAAAACAAAACCCTGTTGGTTCCATACTAAATACCATTCTCTGAAATAGACTGTTGATGGTCTTAAAACTTAATTTTTTAAAAAGTATATGTACACTAGTCAAAAATAAAAGATAATCCTTGTTATATGGGTAAAGGAATAAGTTTTGAAACAATAAAAGAAATTATTAAAGAAAATATTGATAGATCTGAAAGTATTCAATTTTATATCTCCAAGTGATTAAAGTACATAAAACTGAAAGGAAAGCATCTAAATATAAAATGTTTATGTTTGATAGGACAAAGATATAAAGAGGTTAATATTGTCACTACAGTTTTAAAAGCTTATTCAAACGGATAAGGAAAACTAAGATTTCAGCAGATGAATAGATGAGTAATAAGAATAAACAATTTGCTCAAAGAGAAAAAGGGGAAAAAATCGAGCTTTTTTCCTCACTGGATTTCAAATAAATGAAAGCAATCTGGCATTTCATTGTATACCTGGTGGAGAAATGAGGACATTTAAAAGGCAGTGATAACATCTCAAATTTCTATTTGGAGCACAGGCATTGTTGATAGCATTGTAAATTGACACACACGTTTGGACGTATGAGGGGGGAAGAATTGCTGAAACTCCAAGTGCCTGCGTTACTCAGAGCGTTTTGAAGGAAAGCAGCCCCCAGCACTTCTCTCTGCGTAATTTGCCATGGTTCATGAGCATCCAGTAGAACCACACCTAGTTCTTTGCTCACAATCAAAGGTACCAGGGATCAGTGCAAGAATCAAAGGTAAATAATACAAAGTGGAGTTGAAAGAAGCCAAAGGCCTCCAATGCCTTGGTGAACGACGTTTCCCAGTGCAGTGCTGCATACTAGAAACTGACAATCTAACCAAATCGAGATTCATTTTACTGAAAAGTATGAATGCTAGCGTGTTGGTTAATGCTATGTCAACGTGGTGAGGCCATATTACCCAGTTATGTGGTCAAATCCTAGTCTAAATGTCTCTGTGAACATATTTTTTTAGATGAGATTAACATTTCAATCAGTAAAGTTTAGTAAGCAGTTTAAACACCTTAATGTGGGTGGGCTTTGTCCAATCAGTTGAAGGCCTTGAGAGAGGCGAGACTGAGATCCCCTAAGGAAGAAGCATCCTTCGTCCAGGTTGCTTTCAAACTTGAGCTGCAACATCAACTGTTCCCTGGGTCTCTAGCCTGCTAGATTGTTCTGAAGATTTTGAATGTGCTAATCCCCATAATCAATCATAAGCCTCCAATTCCTTAAGCTAAATCTATCTCTATATAGATATATCTATATCTCCTACTGTTTCTTTTTCTAGAGAGAACCTTAACTAATACAGCTAAGGTCGATCGCTTGAGGCAGGTTAACCAATTCTCCACTTTCCTATCTATGATGCTATATAATAAAATAATCTTGGGAGCACAGTGCCTCTGGAGTGATTACTTATGTGTGCTCCCAATTTCACTCTATTTTTACTACGAAAGGTAGAAATGCATGTAATGGTTGTTCTCACAGATCAAATAATTCAATACCTGGAAATCGTGACAGATTATAGTAGTGCTCGTGAATCATGCATCCCATACTCAAAAATTCATTTTGAAAGAGATAATGAAGCATCTTATTACCTCACTTTTTTCATGGCTCTCGGTTGAACAGCTTTACGGACCATTTATGAACTGGCTTGTACCAAAGTGAAGCAAACCAGTAACTTCCTTGGTTTAGAGACTAAATAGTATTTCAGACTTAAGTCTAAGTCATAATTGGCCCAAACTTCAGACTTCAAAGTGCAGAGTCTCCATCAACAGTATATTAACATCCTATTGCCATGACCATTCAGTATGTCATAGATTCATTTGAAAACTCTCTGTTTTTGAGCATGTTCTGCTGATGTGGCAACCACAGCATGCCTTTTTCCTATTGGTTTTTGACAGGTATAGTTAGATTTCAGAAATGAATGGCTTCTATTTAATGGTGCTGCTCTGTATGTGGTTACTTTGTCTTAGCTCAGTGTAAACCCTCTTCTTTCCTCCTCTGACTCTTATTTTCCCATTTGTGCCTCGTTGAACCTGTTTAACTATGTCTCCATGTTTTACCTATTCATTTATGGGTTCTGTTATGCTTGAGGCCCCAAATGGCCAGTGTATGAAGCCGCAGACTAAATTGAATTGCACTGTCTTAATCTTATGATTATTTTCTGAAGATACGTTAAAACCTTTTCAGGTTTCAGTAGGTCTCTTGCCAATAAATTTGTGTGCAGTAACTATTTTTTGGGGGGTAGCTTTGAACCATATTCCAATCGAATGAAGGTATGGCTTAAAGTTGAATGACCCAAAGAAAAATTCTAATAAAAGAAGATATTGTTGTTTTTAGAACTGGTATGTGTCCCATAGTTTGAAAACAAAAATTAGGGCGATTGTGCTTAAAAACTTTGTAATGTCATTTGCTACACACACAGTAGAAAGCAGATGTCATTTTTCTGTGGCATCTTTGTAACAATATGCAGTTTGTTTTCTTTTTATTTTTTAAAGATTTTATTTATTTATTTATTCGAGGGGGGGGCGCAGAGACACAGGCAGAGGGAGAAGCAGGCTCCATACAAGGAGCCCAACATGGGACTCGATCCCAGGACTCCAGGATCACACCCTGGGTCAAAGGCAGGCACTAAACAGCTGAGCCACCCAGGGATCCCCTGTTTTCTTTTTAAACTAGACTTCTTAAAGTAGTTTTTGCTTTCATATTTTGCATTTGTTCTGACAATCGATACCTAAAGTTCAAGTATGTGCTATTTTCTTCAGTATCGTCTATACGTTAAAACTTTAATCGTTGAACTAAGTGTATAGGGGATTGTGTCAGATGGGACACTATTAAAAAGCAAATTAAAGCGAATTCTCATTTCTCCATATACTCATGGGGAAGCCAAAACTAAGAGTTTCATTAAATCTAACAGTCTCCTTTTAGCCATTTAGTTTCAGCCTCTTCCTCCTGAATCTCTGGCCAGGGCTGCTTAATTAACTAATTCTACTTTCCCCCTTCGCCTTTCCTGAGCCCTCCCTCTGGGGCTAATGAGTAGCCACATGTCTAGAAGGTAGACAGCAGGAGGGAGGAAATGGATAATCAGCCCCATGAAGTGCAGATACTCTTTCACAGCATTTCTGTTTCATAGAAGGGGGAAAAGGCAGTAAAGGGCTTTAAGAAGCAACATTTTAGCAATTAATTCGACATTTGCAGGAGCTTGCTACATTTTCAGTTTTGGGAAAGTTTCTCAGGGCATGCTGTTCTTTTCTTTACAATATTTTTCAGTTTGTGACCAGAATATACAGATTTATCTCTGCAGCCCTGCCCAAGGCTTTAGCGCAGGGTCTCCCAGACACCCCTGTGCGGAAATCATTCCACTTTACCCAGGGTCTCTGTGTTCCTTGTCAGGGGTTTCATTTGACAAGAATGTGTTGATATCCTTCTTGGTGGAAGGCATTAGAGCATTTATTACTTTGTGATTTTAACTTAATTCTGTTGTTTTAGTCAATATCCTTCCTCAGATATTATGCAAAAAGAGAAAAGTGAAAAATCTTCACATTGCTGACTGGTAAATCATCAAAAAGAGACCACATATGCATAACCAGCACCTGCATTAGTGAAGGGGACATCATCAGTGTCCCAGCTACTCCCTCCCAGTCACTAACCACCTGCCCCCTCCCAAGGGCCAGCTCTGCCCTGAATTACCATAAATTAGTTTTGCCTTTTTTATGAACCTGATATAAAATATACATTTTTTTAAAAAAGATATTATTTATTCATTTGACATAGAGCAAGAGAGTGAACACAAGCAGGGGGAAGTAGCAGGCTGAAGGAGAGAAGCAGGCTCCTCCCTGAGCAGGGAGGCTCTTGACATCATGACCTGAACTGAAGGCATATGCTTAACCTACTGAGCCATTGAGGCACCCTTAAAAGATATGCTTTTTGACGTCTATTTTTTTTTTTTTTGCTCAAAATTGTGCATATGGTTTGATCATTTTCATTGCTGAACAGTGTATATTATACGTATGAAGATTTTATTTCTGTATTCTAACGTTGCAGGCACTTGGATGGGTCCAGTTTTTTGGCTGGCAAGGCGTGCTATTAGGGACATTACTGTACATATCTTTGTGGGCACATATTTTCACATCTCTGTGCAATATATACTTAGGAGTAGAATTCTGAGATATGGGGCATGCTGATACCCAGCTTCAGCAGATATTGCCAAACGCTTTTGCAGAGTGTTCATTTATACACACCTGGCAGTATAGGGGAGCTCCTGTTGTCCGCATGGCATGCTCAGCAATGTTTGCTCTCTTCCGTTAAGTTTAGCCATCCTGCTGTGTGTGCACTGAATGGTACGTCGGTCTGGATTCTATTCTGCATGTTACTTTGCACAAATAAGGCTGAATGGTGTTTCTAAATGTGCACTGGCCATGTTGCACGTTCTTGTTTGTGAAGAATCTGTGCAAGTTTTTGCTGAATTTTCTTATTCGCCCTCTAACTAGATCATATACACATGATAAAGAATAAGTAAATAAAATTTATGTGTACCTTTGTGTATATTGCAAATACCTTCTCCCACGCTCTGAGGTTTGCATTTTCACAAATGTCATAGTATTTTTCGGGCTCTTATTTATAATACGGTCCATTTTCCATTTCCTTACTTTTTGTTAGTGCTTATTGTGATCAACTTAAGAAGGGTTGGTGCCAAAAAAAAAATAAAAAATAAAAAATAAGGGCTGGTGCCTATCTCTAAAATCATGAGTGTATTCATCTTGTCTTTCTAGAAATTTTAATGTCTTACTTTTTGCAATTAAATCTAAAGTATGACTGGGATTTATTTTGTGCATAGTGTGATGGAGGCAGTCAAGTTGCAATTATTTTCCTTATGAATATCCAGTTTACCGTTACTCATGAATTTACTGAAAAGACTTATGTTACTTATGAATTTACCATTTACTGAAAGATTATTCTTTTTCCATTACTCTAAGGTGAAAACTTTGCCATTATTAAATGTCCATATATATGAGTCTACTTCTAGATTCTCCTTTTTTTCCCACTGATCAACTTCTATATTTACACCAATACCCACGCTACCTCAACTACTATAACTCTGTAAAAGGTATTGATATTTTATGTTGTAAGCCCTCTGGCTTAGTTCTTCTTTATGTTATCTTAGCTATTTTTTTTTGACTCTTGAATATCTATTCAAATTTTGGAATCAGCTTGGTAATTTCTAAAAAATTTCTTGATGAGATTTTGATTGTTATGGTACCAAATTGATATATCAATTGGGAAGAATTAGCTTTTAACAGTATTGCATCTTGCAATCAACACATTTGGTAAATACCTCCATTTATTTAGGTTTTCTTTAATTACATTTATAGTGAGATCTTTGTTTAAATGTGATTGTAAAGTCTTTGTTCTTAAAATTTTATTGCTGATATAAAGGAATACATTGATTTTGTATTCATTGTATTCAATGACTTCGCTCTGTTCATTTATTAATTGCAACAGTTTATCTGTAGGGTATTTTGGATTACCTACATGTATAATCATATCATTATGTCTTTTTTTTTTTTTTTTTTTTTTAAGAGAGAGAGAGATTGGGAGTAGGAGTGAGTCAGGTGAGGGAGAGCTGAGGGGGAAGGAGAGAGAGAATCCTAAACTGGCTCTAAGCCAAGCACAGAGCCCAACCCTGAGTTCATGATCTGAGCTGAAATCAAGAGTTGGACGTTCAACTGACTGAGCCACCCGGGGTGCCCCTATGATCATATCATTTTGAATAATATTTGTGTTATTTATTATTGCTCAATTCTTATATTTTTTTCCTTCTTGAATTATTACAGTGGATAGGAACTTCAGTACAAAATTAAATATCAGCTGACTCTAACTTCCTCAGACATTCTCAGACTTGAGGAAGAATTTCTGTGTGTTACCATGAACAAAAGGTTTACTGTAGGTTTTTTTCACAAACAACATGTTTTTAGCATGTTTTATTATATTTATGGAGAATATTTTAGGTTACTTCTTTTTTTCTGCATATTGTGAATTTAAGTGATTATTTCTAAATATTAAACAATATTTGCATCCCAGAATAAACAGATTTTGTGTTTTGTTATCCCTTTAAAACACTGCAAGATTTAATTTGTTAACAATTGGTTTTATATCTTAACATCTGAATTCATGTGAGTGAATGGCATGTGGTTTCACATTTTTGCAATGTCCTTGACCAGTTTCCGCATCACTAATTGGGTCACCTGTGGAAGTGTTAACCATTGTCTCTCCTTTTTCTTCTCTTTTTGTTTTAAAGATTTTATTTATGAGAGAGAGAGAGAGAGAGAGAAAGAGAGAGAGAGAAAGAAAGCATGAGTATGGGGGAGGGGCAGAGGGAGATGAAGAAGCAGGCTCCCTCCTGCTTCTTCCTCCCTGTCCACCAATGCCCGGCTCTATCAAAGGACCCAGAGATCATGACCTAAGGCACATGCTTACCTGACTGAGCCAAACAGGTGCCCCTCTTTTTTTTTTTTTTTTTCCTTTGTCACATTTCCTGGACCGTAGGTATTTATAACTGAATACAAGACTTTGTGGAGGCTTTGCTTTGATGTTATTTTTCTCCTGATTTGTTTAAGTTCCTGGTTGGAAGGGAGGGGAAAACTAGATAATGTTAATACTCCCAGTGTTTTAGCTGATTTTTTTTGTTTTTTTGTTTTTAGCTGATTTTTGGGTAGGTTGCTGTCTTTGTAAAGTCTGATATGTCCAGGTTCTACCTTTATTTCCATGATGCAGGCCTTCAGAGGCACCAGCTGAGGGCCTGGCTTATTTACCAGGGCCTGTCCACATGGAAATTCAACGAGAATTGCCAGCAACCCTGCACAGCTTTTCAGCCTCATGGGAGCAGCTCTTTTGCTAAGCTTTTCCATCTCTTGGCCTGAGCCACTTCTGATAAATGCTTTGTAGGGGAAAGAGGCTCAGCTGTTGGGCTCACTTCTCCATGCCTCTTTTTCCTCCAGGATCATGGACTCTCAATTACTGACCATGTTGGTAGTACTGAATACCATTTGGATTCTCCAACTCCCGAGACTGTCAAAATCTCTACTCAGTACTTTTTGCCTTTTAATACAGCTTTGGCTCAGCTTCTTAGTCTTTCTGTCCACCCCTCTTATGAACTGACAAATGTCTTGAGGGAAAACATGATGTAATATTTGGCCTACACTAATGAGCACCTCTTCTTTCTGGAATATCAACTGCTCAAGTCCTGGCTGCCTGGTAAGTCTTGGATGCCTTTAAGCAGTTTGTACATGTGTGGCTCTTCTTTTTCTATTTTTCTTTTTAATCCAGCTTGATTATGTTGTTTTTAATGGAGAATTGTTCTGCTGCAGGCTAGCCTGTCATAACCTGAATCAGAATCAACAATTAAGATTTGAAATAAGAAAATCACTGCCGTGTCACTTATTAGCTACTGTCTTGTCTCTAAACCTTATTTTCTACATTTATAAGGCTTCATAAAGGTTTTAGGAATCAGAAATCTCTTTCAAGTCTACATTTCAAGGGTCTGGGAGTCCCCTTAGACTCTAGAAATTCTAGTCTAGCTAATATCATTCCTCTAGTCTAGCTGCAGAATGGAATTCAGGTTTTCTTAAGAACACCTCCATAATCTTGAGTCAACTTCCTTCAAACAGAATCAAGTCGTGCATACATGTGCACACACACACATACATATACACACACACACGCCACAAGCCCTAAGCTTAGACACAGGCAGGATCTTAATATTCCCTCTAAACAACAAAGAACAAAGTGAGCTTGTGTGTGTTTGTGTGTGTGTATGTGTGATATCGAATAGGAATTATAATGCAGTAAGGCCAACAAACAAAATGCAGGTCCCAGAGTCCTTATGTGCTGCCCTTCCTGAATCTCCTCTCAGCCTTCTATCCCTTTGGGCTCCAACGCACTTGAACTCAGGAAAGTTGTTTCAGTAGTCAGCTCTCCTCCCCAAATGGACTTCCCTCAGCCCTCTGATCTAAAGTGAGGTCCTAACTCCTGTCAGCACATAGATGTGAACAAAACTGTTTTCCTTGGAAGAAATACAGTGTTGGGGGGCGCCTGGGTAGCTCAGGCATCTGACTTTTGGTTTTCAACGAGGTACATGAATGTGTTCAGAAAAACACACCCATTCAAAGGACCTGAAGGCTAACTTTTCAGTAACCTTGCTAATCTGTTTCCATGAGCAAACTTGGTTGACTCCTGTACCAAATTCACATTTCCAGTCAGAAACAGTTGTTTGACATTAATTACGTGTCAGGATGTGAAAGGCCACTCAGCAGGCTGGTAGTCCATGAATTGATTCTATTCAACCACTCTCTAAAATCAAGGAAACATCCCTGTAGCTATGTTGTTTTGATATAAATTGACAAGGAAGAATAATTAGAAGGATATAATTAAGTACCTGGCTTAAAAAAGGAAAAAAGAGAGATGACTATGCAGGACTTCAGTGTTGTTACAGAGAAAACCAAAGTGCCCTGTGCATGAACTGATGTTGGTTAATCCCTTGCTGCTTCAATATGGAATGTTTTAGCTATGGGCAAAACTGGATTTTTATTTGTTTTTTAATTAAGTGGCCTGGAAGTATGAGAAACCAAGTATAGTAGTTGTAGATTATAAATTAGAATCATGTTTAGAATCCATCTGCCCTACTTTCCTCTATCTCTTACACAACTTCTCAGTGGATTTTATCATTTTAAAAGTGTGGTTTACCATAATGGCCTTTCAAAACAAGCTAATAGGAGCATAACTTGGCCAACTTAGTTTTTTAGCAACCATTAATTAAAACTGGATTAATGCTCTTGCCTTCTCTTTGTTTTGGTTTTAATATGCTTAAATATGGCAAATGAAGCAGGGCCAGGTCACCTAACCTTATAAGCACTCTGTTCTAACGATAGTAGGCCAACCCTCCTGTGTTTGATGACAGAATGTCTTGTAAACAGATGCATCCTTTAACCCTGGCAGGTGAGAGTTGTGATTCTTTGGTTATTAAGCACAATATCTTCTAACATACAAAGATGACAAAATAGATCAAACTAAGACATAGGTTAAAGATAACAACCATCTGAATGACTGTAAGGTAATTGACACCTATTTCCTTGTAATATTTTTAATAATCGACAAATATAAAATGATCGTATGACAAAGAGAGAACAGGTTTTTTTACATAACAACACTTAAGACAAGAGCTACTGATACTCATGACTTGAGGGGATGTTGAGGATCCTGAGGGCAGCATCAAGATTAAAAAACAAATTGGTTCATTTTTTCATTAAATGTAACTCAATCTGCTTTTTAGGGCTGATGTCTTGGGCATATCCCAACAAATAGCCTATTTGATGCCTTCCTAGTCCTACCCTCAATAAAGAGGCAAAACTGCCAGGCACTTCCTTCAACCTATCCTACAGTGGGACTGGCTAACTGTGAAAGCCAGTTTCCAGCCATCACTGCTTTGGAGCATTTAGATCAGTGATGGCAATTAGATTTTAGGACCCAAAGCAACTGCTGCCCAAAGAATTATTTTGAAAAGGATTCGAAGGCCAAATCTGAGGTCAGTAAGAAAAATCATTTGGCAACAAAGTTTGTGGTGTAGAAAGGAAAAGTACTACCATGGATGACACATATTGTCCATCTCAAATCAATAGGGTTAGTTACAAATAGTTGGGGTTACCCAAAGAAGTACAGTATTTTCAATGGGCCAGGAAACAGCAAATTTTTGAGCAAATAGAATTTCAGTAAATAAATATATAAATTATTCATGTGTTTAGCCATGCATTTCTCTTTTATTTTAGCTCAAAGATCAAAAGGCTATAAATGTTCAGTACAATTTTATTGAATGCAATAGTCTTCATGCTGAGGACAGCTTTAGCAAAGTGAAAATAGTAATTAGAGCAATTCACTGCTATAGCCCATTTGTTTTAGCTTATAATTATTATATAAAGTAATACATACATATATATACATATATGTATATATTTTTAGCCTTGGAAGGATCTGGTAGGGTTAGTTTATGTTACAGATGAACATGTGAAAATATGTTGATTTGCGGGTATATCAATCAGTGAGTTATTTTTTAATGGGCCCTACTCATTTAGAATCATTTAAATGAAAATATCAATTTGTCTTCTCTGCAGGTCGCAGTTAAGAGAATGAGCAAATGGTATAAACTCTTAGTAGGATATCTATCAGGCATTTCAACTCTGATGGTGTCTCCTATTGACATTATAGTCTTCTATAACAGATTTGATGATTTTACTTGGCTAAACCAAATACATAATATTAATTTTATGACAATCTCTGATTTTATTTTTTAAATGATGGGAGTTATTTGAATTTTGATTGCATGGTACCTCAATTCTGCTGTCCACCTGAGTCAAATGGTGATTTACCATATTTCTGCCTACAAAAAAAATCTGTATATGTTCTACATATTTATAGAGAAAAATAACTCTGTAAAGGATTGCTAGAAGAGCATGGGGTTCTTCTTCATTCTTCCCTAGGAATTGGCAAGGGTCCATAGCAGGTGTAATTAAGCACCTGAATCCCACATTGTTCTTCTGTCACTTAATCACTTAGGAGTTTTGGTCACGATTCTTGGGACCTTTATTCTAAATTTTGGTCTTGGCTTATGTATTTACTCAACACTTTATTAATTAGGAGATAGGAGGTGGAAAATGACCTTTCCTTTCTAATATCTCTGAAAAACTCTCACCTTGCCAAGGATTGTGACATGACATTCTCAACCGGACCTACTGTTTCAAGATTGTCTATGGGAATCAATATTCATCTGTTCCCCTTGAGGGAGAAAATGACTGAGATAAAGTCCCTTTGCTGGGAAAAGTCCCCTTCCTGCTAGGAAGTAAGAATAACATCATCTTCCCATTTACACAGAGTGGTAATTTAAACATCACGCTATCAACTATCTTCTTGGGAAAAGCAAGTTGAATTTCAGTGTGAAATCCCATCACATATAATATTGTTTGGCTTACACAAGAGTAACAATGCTTAAGATTTCACCCAAGGAAACAGCTGTGGGAAGAGTCATATAGTCACGCGAGGTCATAAGCTGAGAGGTGTACTCTTTTGTGAACATCGTGCTCCTTTCCGCATACCCCACCCTCCCCACCACCCGCAGTCTCTCTCTATAATGAAAGGTATTCAATCACCATAAAATCATAAAGCCAAATTCTATGGCATCTTAACCCACTTTCAAGGCCTATTGACTTTTACTGTGTCTATATCAGTCCAAGGGTGGAATCTTGCTCCTGCTCTGTTATTGTTTAATGTTCCCAGAGGTAAATCCTCCCCCACATCAGAAACCATTATCACAGTTGGTGAACGGCCAAGGATTTGGGTGGCTTCCACATGATCTCCATTTTTCCATGTGAGATATACTTTGATTCCCTTCCATGAAGTGACTGAGTACCTGAAATCGTCACATCTAAGAAACTTGTGATTTCAGAAAAGGAACCTCCCCTCTTTTTTAAGCAAAATGCCCAAGAGAAGAATGTGTGGACTTCAACTTGAGGCTTTTGAGTTTCTTTCTTTCTTTCTTTCTTTCTTTCTTTCTTTCTTTCTTTCTTTCTCTTTCTTTTTTTTTCTTTTGAGTTCTTAATGAGCATTTCCTTAGACTCTTCCTTTTTCATCTCACTTGAGGAGAGCAGCTCTTCTCAGTCCTTTTTTTTTTTTCTTCTTCTCAGTCCTTAACCTCAGTCCATTCTGCAGCTTTCTTTCTTTCTTTCTTTCTTCCTTCTTTTTTTTTTTGTGAACCTGTAGTAATTACGCAGTTTACTATATATATATATATATAAAAACTCAGGGACCTATATATACTCTCTCTCTCTATATATATATATATCAAATACTCCATTCATTTTACCCAGTCATTTGCTAATGGGCCTATTTCCTCTGGTGTATTATTTCTATTTCTTGACATATTGGTAGAAGCCATTCTTCTTCCCTACACCTCATGTGGGCTGGCATAGACTCATTGTTTCTGCCTCTGGCTGCAGTTAGCTCTTTCCTCCTCATTTTAACTGACTATGAATTCAAATTGGCATGCTATTCTCCATCATGCCTCTTTCTGATAGTCTATAATGATTTCATAATGAGCTTTAAAAACAAAACAAAACAAAATAAAAGCTATTACCAATGTTTAAATATCCACCAGGAGTCAGGAACTTTGGCACACTGATTTGATTTTATGTAACTAAGATGTACATTTCTTGATCGGTACTAATGAATTTGTCTACCAGTAGGATATGAGCATTATCACATTCAAAGTGGGCCCACCAAATGTTTAAAGGCCAAATAAAGAGCTCTCATGAACAAAGATTAATCTGTCAACATTCCAAAACTGACTGGGAAGCAAGCTCATAGTTCCATTCAACAACACTGGTATTAAAAACTCAGGGACCTCGCTGCTTTTTATCCCACCCAACTCTCTCCTTCTGTATTAGTCAGAATCTATAACTGAGGCTCACAGATCCATGCCAGGTAGGCTACAGAGTAGTAATTCCAAAGAAAGAGATGGCAGGACACCTGGGTGGCTCAGGGGTTGAGCGTCTGCCTTCAGTGCAGGGCATGATCCCAGTCCTGGGATTGAGTCATACATTGGGCTCCCTGCAAGAAGCCTGCCTCTCCCTCTGCCTATGTCTCTGCCTCTCTGAGTCTCTAATAAACAAACAAACAAACAAACAAACAAACAAACAAACAAACAGACAAAAGAGATGGCTCACAGAATTGTTGCAAAAAGTGAACAGACTATAGCCTGAGACTTTAGGAACAATCCCTCAAACCACAAAGCATATTTGGGCCACCAATGGAGGCAGCACTTCTGCCATGATGTGAAATTTGAAGTATCTAGAAACTTCTTTCCATATTAGCTAGTCACCACTATAAACATATCTCCAGAAATATATCTCCTCATCACTACCAATGCCAACAAAATGAATATGCAGCAACCATCCACTCTTTTCATATGTAACTTGGTGTCCAAAACATGTTTCACACAAGGTCATTCCATTTTTTCAATCTATGTAATGTCCAAAATAACCAGAAAAGCAGTGTGGAAAATATAATCATTCACACTTCAACCTTTTCAGTATAGCAGGACACATTACAACAGGGCTGGAAGTTGTTGGCTAAACTCAATTGTGCCTTCTTCAGATCTATGTGTGCCTCATTGTTCTTTCCCTCTTACCTGTAGGTCACTTCCTCTCTCTTGTCTATTTTTGTGATCTCTATGTTCAGAGTTTCTCCCCCATTTCTCTCCATGCTTGTATCTCTTTTATATTCCACTGCACCAAGAGAGTCCCCACCTTCAAATTTGACCATAATCTAAAACTCAGATACTTTTAGACAATTCTTAATATTTTTTGAAAGTAACTTTAATTATTTTGTTCTTTATCTAAGATACTGATAGTGTGACATTGAGTTGAATGTGTCATATTCCTTTAAGGAAACATTCTACTCAGATTGCTTTTTATAATGAACTGAGGTTAAAGACTGAGTGTACTGAAGTAGAGAGAGTATGGACTTTTGGGGCAAGAGAGAGTCAAGTTGGTCTTCCAACTCTGCTGTGTAGAGTTCATTTAGTTGTATAGTTAAATTCTGGTGGGCCAGAATGACTGTAGCCATTAATGACTACAATAGCGGTAGAGTTTCTTAAGAAAGTGCCCTTGGGCTCTAAGAAGATCCTGTGATATTTTAGTGGCATCAGCCTTTGCTCTTCAGCTAAGATTCATAAATTCCACATCTGCATTGGTGTATACAAGTCACAGTGTTATCCAAGGCACAATTTTATAGAGGAGATATAAATTTGAATATTAATTGAGTTCTGCATTTTAATAATTTTCCTGTCTTTGTTTTAAAGAATAATGATAATATGCCTAGTAGCTTGATGAACTCATAACCAAATACCTCAAAACAGTTAGGTCTGTGTTTTGGGAATAAAAACATAAGCCTGCATTACTTTTCCAATACTGTTAGGACAGTCGGTGTTGGTATATGAAACTCAGTTTATCTAATCACAGTGTACTCTGTGAACTCATCTGTGAGTTCATATTGCCCTTTTGATGGTCATCATGACCACATGGCAACTATGAAATAAATCAGTCCTGTAAGAACAATTTTATTTAGAATACATCTGATCCTAAGCCCAGATAGTACATGTAGCAATCTTATTATATCGTGCAATTTTATTTTAGGAGAATACAGAAAAAAATTATTTCTATTAGCTCTGCTTCAAAGTTGCCATATGAGTTTTGAATTATCTTCATGTTTATACATTGGTGGCAAGGTTTAAAAATAGTTCTTAAGTCACTTAAAAGACTAGGTATTTCGTATCTTAAGCCATATGACAAATGCTATTAGAAGAGCTTAACACAGCAATGTCCACAATAGCCAAACTGTGGAAGGAGCCTTGGTGTCCATCGAAAGATGAATGGATAAAGAAGCTGTGGTCTATGTATACAATGGAATATTCCTCAGCCATTAGAAATGACAAATACCCACCATTTGCTTCCACGTGGCTGGAACTGGAGGGTATTATGCTGAATGAAATAAGTCAATCAGAGAAGGACAAACATTATATGGTCTCATTCATTTGTGGAATATAAAAAATAGTGAAAGGGAATAAAGGGGAAAGGAGAAAAAAGGAGTGGGAAATATCAGAAAGGGAGACAGAACATGAAAGATTCCTAACTCTGGGAAACAAACTAGGGGTGGTGGAAGGGGAGGTGGGTGGGGGGTGGGGGTGACTGGGTGACAGGCACTGAGGGGGGCACTTGATGGGATGAGCACTGGGTGTTATTCTATATGTTGGCAAATTGAACACCAATAAAAAATAAATTTATTAAAAAAAAAGAAGAGCTTAACTTTTTTGGGGGGTTCTCTAGCACAGTGTTTTTTTGTTTTTTGTTTGTTTGTTTTTTCAAATGGGTGATTAATATGAACGTGATGTTGACATAAGGTGAAAGTAGGTATATAGTTATAGCTACATATGTTCTTATAAGACCAACATCTTCCCAAGATTTTACATTTCTTGCACTTGGTTAGAGTATCTTTTTCTTGAGCTGATATATATCAGGGAGGGGTGCTACACAGTGCTTTGAATTGAAATGCTTAAGAAGCCTATGTTTGTCTGATCCAAGAGTGGACATTCTATTCACACTTACAGTATAACTTGGGTTATACCGTAACACAATGGTTTCCAGTCAGGGAAGAAGCCTCCATAACCCACAGGAGCCAGATATGTAGTTAGCCATATTTAATTACCTCCAAACCTGTCCAGTGACTTGGGGGAAAGAAGATCTAGACTAATCTATTGCCCTCATACATAATATTTGAGAGAACACTTACAGGAAAAAAATCACTGGATGATGAATCTGATTGAATTGCGTTATCTAATCTGACATGCTAATTTTTCCTGTTCAACACTGGACAATCTGGATCTCTCTGGAATATGTCTCTGTCACAGGCAGTTGTGTGCTACTCAACTGTGTACTGTGTACAACGAAGATGTAGCCGAGTAACAGACCATACCTCGTGCCACCAGCCTAAACAACATGTGACATTGACCTCTGTTTCCCAAGCACTGGCAGAACCAGAAAAACAAGAGAAAACATGCAACACATTGCCACAGGTAAATAAAAATTTTTGTCTAAGCAACAATATTATCAAAACAGAATTTCTGTTAGGGAAAGCTGAATCGACAGAAACCAGTTTCGCTCTAGCCACTTCCTTGTTTCAGGGATCATCCATCATTAGAAAGATCAGCAGAGGGGTTGTAATCTATTGTTGTCTCCCACTGAGCAAACCAGTGCCCTTTGGAGAGTGGAAAAATTGGTATGTTATGTTCTGTAAGAGATTTTGACCAGCCGATCTCTTCTCTAATATTTTAAAAGCACTTTACATCCCCACAATTTTTGACGTGGAAAAACTAGTATGAGCAGCTTGTAAATTATTAAGGTTACCTTTGAAAATGAAGACTGTTTTTGAATTTCCTTTGGGAGCCTTTCAAACTGCTCTAGGTAGTTTACAAATAAATAAATTGAAAGTATTATTTAAGGAAAAATCTAGAAGTTGATATTAAGTGGCTCTCACTACTTTGTCCTCTACTGTGTTTGTGCAACATGCAGAACTGGATTACCATAGTTTGATACAACCATTGCAACTCTTCAGGGTGAAATATAATATCAGTGATCACAGTGTTTATTTGTACAGTTTATCCAAGATCTAAGTCCTTCACAGGACCATTAATTCTCGTAGCATTCCATGGAAGCAACGAGCTGGTTCTGCTTTCCTGGTGTTGATGGAGAAACTGAAACAGGTGGTGTCAGTGACCACTCAAGGAAGGAACTTTCTTGATAGCAATTAATACCTAGAGGTCACGGATGCTGACAAAGGGTGAGAAACTGGCAAACTTTGAGCCAAATTTGTTGCATATGTTTTGTTCAGCACTCACACTGTTGGCAATGTTAAAAATTGGAGAGTTCCATTAAAAAAAAAAAACAGATTTCTGGCTTTGTAAGAATGCAAAGCTCTAGGAACATCAGCTGGACTTGGGTAGCTTTTGCTCCACTAGGAGAGCATGCACTGTCCTTAGCTGTCCTGCTTCATTCTTTTTTTATTTTTGCCCTGGTCCCTGCAGGCATTTAGGAGATCATGTGATGAGTCCTATGATTTTACAACTTACTGGATGGGTGGCTGGAAATGCTCACAACAACTATTCTCCTCTAAGTAGCCCATAGGCTCCTTGAAGCAGGGACTGTGCCTTCTTCATGGTTAGATCTTCAATGCCTAGAACCTTGTCTGTCCTGTAGTCACTGGAGAATTGATATTGCTGAATTCATAAAGGAATAAACAAATGAAGGACTTAAAATGAGTCAAGATATCATTATTGGGAGTGTTTTCCTATAGGAAACTTTCTCTGTAGATAAAAAATGGACTTGATAATTTTCCCAGAATTGAACTTTGCTGATTGATTTTACATTTTCTTTTATGACTGATGTCTGACATGCAGGACTCATTGTAACTAAGGTTTCAAGGCTAGAGTCAAGGGTGATAGAGTGTGGCCATGGAACATAACAAATACATCAATGAGTGAGGTGTGGCAAGGTATAAAGTTAGACAATGGTCTGTGAGATCAGAACTTGAGGGTGTCAAAATTCAGGTGTGCTACTGCCTTTGTCTTCTAGTCTATTTACTGTAAGAGTAAGTTTATTCACTAAATAAGTCTGTTCTCTGTAAGTCTATTCTATTCTGAGGTTCCCCACCATGACTTCAGAGAGTCAGCTATGAATTGCTCTGTGAAGGGGAAAGAATGTCCTTTCCTTTGTGAAACTTGCGGGACCAGGAGACCTTGTGTGTGTGTGTGTTAGAATCTGTGCCAAAGGGGAATTTTCCATCTCCAAATTAAGGAATTGCCTAATTCAATTATAGTGTATATAATTTTTCTAGCATGTGCTAGAAGACCAACAAATGTTATTTAAATGGAGTCTAATCTCAAGTGACTGGTAAGAACTATATTTGCATTCAGATAGATGTTACATTCAAAATTGTACTTTTTGTGTGTTACATGGCTATATTTTCATGTACAGCATTCAATCAATGTAGAATCTGCAAAGTAGAATCTGAAAGTCACTCCTTTATGTCCCGTCCTGTATGCATATAAATACATCTGAGTTACTACCCCTGAGAGAGCCACCAAATATGAAATGTCAAAAGCATATTTAAATAATGCTAATTTTCTCCTAGTAATGTTTAATGTTTTGTTAATTCTAAAAATAGTTGTTCAAAATAGCATATAATTTGAAACAAAATTGGTTGAAAGGTAAGAGAAACATACACACACAGAAATGGTGATCCATGCAAATTTCTAATTAGTTTCAAATGAAATCACTCTGTCAAGGTTACAGTTTAGTCTGTTCGCTGGAAGCCCAAGTAAGTCTCCAATAACAGCCCACTAATGGCCTTGTCATTAACTCATATGTAGTGGGTGTTCACATTCTTTCCTTCCCGAGTTCAGAGTAAGTCAGAACAAGGCAAATTGATAAAGGTAGGCTAAAGCCATTGAGACTGCTATTTAAGTAGCTCAGTGCTCTTTCTAAATGAAACCTCTTCCTGGCAACATAATTAACTCATAAGGATTCCAATTTGAAGGTGGTCAGGGGGATGCCTGGGTGGTTCAGTTGGTTGAGCATCAGACTCCTGATTTCAGCTCAGGTCATGATCTCAGAGTCACAGATCAAGCCCCGAATTGGGATCTGCTGCTCGTCCCTCTTCCTCTGCTCTTCTCCTCTCTCTCTCTCTCTCCCTCTCACAGTCTCAAAAAAATAAACTCGTTAAAGATGGTCAGAGAAAGCAAACGTTTCTTAAGACATCAGAACAACTCCTAAATAGTAGCAGGGGAATACATTTTACTGTTCCAATGAAAGAATGCATGAAATATACATACAGGTTCTTTTTAAAATTAAAAAACAAACATATTACAAGAGTATTCATTTTTAATAAATTACTTAATGTTCTACATCATTTCTTCTCTTCTATTTTTGTTAGTATATTTAGAGAATAATAATTATAATGGATAATTCCCCAGCACATTGAAATTGTATATTAAACAAGAATGGCAGCCTAGGCTCCCAGTCCACCAATATTTGCCATAATTATTGGAGGAGTATTAGACTAATAATAGTATGCAGTGGAAAAATGGGGACTTGTGCACTGAGGAGAGAGAAAAGAGGTAGAATAAATAAGAACTTGGAAGTGGACATGCAGAAAATACTTAAGAAACCTGACAAAACCTGAAGCAAGGTACATGGGTCCACTGGAACATTATTTTGACCTCTTAGAGGATATAGTGAGAGGCTATTAGAGCCAAAGCTGAGTATTATTTTAGATTCTTTTCTGCCTAGGCACTGACCTGAGAAAGTCTGAAAACGTTATATAAGGATTATATAATGGAGGGGATTAACAAAATTCTGTCTTCTCAGAGCTTTTTCTTTAATTATTTTATTTATTTATTTTATCAACAATTTTCTGAGCTCCACTATGAACCTGGTAATGTTCTAGTAGTTGGAGATGACGTTAGTGAATGAGACTAAGTCATTTTTGCCTGTAGTGTTTACATTCTATTGGAGAAAACAAACAAAATAGACAAATAAATAAATAAGCAACAAGTAGTTCTCTTAGTTGCAATGTCCTAGTTACCCAGAGTCACCAAGGAAATATCAAGAGCTAGGGCATAGAGATTTCAGTACTATCTGTGTGATATTAAATAAATATCTATGTCCTGGGAATTGTATGAGTTCTTTGATACAAGGGTGGGTAGAGCAGAGATGGCTCCTGCCCTCATGGGGTTTTTAGTCCCTAATGTATAGAATGAGGTGGGCAGATGATCACTCACACCCATTTTGGGTCTAATGTTTCATTCTGCAGCTGGGTACAGACACCCTTTCCTGTTCCAAGCTCTTGATCTGGAGTAAAGCCTGGCACAGTAGGACCAACCAGTTTGGTAACAAAGGAATGAGATAAAATATAGTGATTGAGTGTAAGACTAGAGGGCTAGCTGAAACTCTCTGAGAGACTTCTAGAAGCTAGTCCTGTAATCACATACATGTCTCTGTAGTAGGAATCCTAAAGAAGATAGCAAGAACAAGGGTCAGAAGGAAGGGAAGATTAGACAAGACATAGCAGGCTGAATGAACCCGGGAAGTTTTGTGACTACCAGAGACAGCCGACTTGCCTCTGTTGATCATTTACCGGCTCCTAGAAGGGCTTTTAGGGTTGTTTGATTTCATTTAAAAGATGCCAAATGCCTTAGAGGTGTTTTTTTTTATGGGGATGAACATTAGCTGTTCCTCTCATATATCTGTGCAGTTAACCATATGTTTTTTTAAGGTGGAAAGAATGGTTTGGCTCATTGGAGCAATATGTTACCATAGAACAAAGCAAGAGCTACTGACCAGACCATCACCAAACTTAGGACCATGACTCAATTCAGCCCACAATTATCCAATGTCTTTTATAGTCTGAACTCAGGGTGAACACTGAGAATACAAAGCAGGCTAAGGCTCCTGCTCTTGAGGAGACCACAGTCTGCAGTGTTGCAATAACAGCATAAGAATATAAAAAACACACAGTTGCCCTATCAAAAGATCTTCAAAAGAAATATTTGGTAGTGACCTTGCAACCCCTTCCTACTGACTTATGCATAAAGGACTGAGGAATGAGTTTTTGTTTATCATACTGGAATAGACAAATCTGGTATTTTTAAAGCTGTAAAATCATAGACTGATGTTATTATTTTTAATGATTTAGTTTAGTATGACAAAGTTAATTAACTCAGCAGCTCTTTCTCCCATTGGCCCCCTCAGCACTGTGCATATATAAAAATCATAAAAAGCAGACATAAGACCTATATTTCTTGATCCCTGGAGTCCATCTTGGAGTCCTATGTTAGGGTACTTGTTGGGCAGTTGGAAATGTTCAGCAGATATTTTGAGACATCATTTTGAAAATTTTGCAAAAATTACAAAATCCCTATAAAGTTTTGAGATAGGAATTTGTACAACTTCTACTTTTCCTCATATTCTCCTGAAGAGATATTGATAAATCCAGCGTGTTGTAATATATTCTAATATTTTCTGTCTTTTTTGAAATAACTGAAAACCAAGAATGCCTTGCACTGCCTATTCCAATAATATTCTAACTCGTGTGGTCTGAAGTTGGTTTTAAGAAAGGCACTTAATGTCTAACCCTATTAAAATTTGCAAACACTGGTTGCCTAAGGCAGACAGAATCTTAATTTGAATTTTAAGTGGAAAGTTAATTGTTTTGTAAATTAATCAGTAACATGGCTTAGCTCTATTTGCCTGGTTAATTACTTTTCCCTGTCCTGTTAACTCCAACCGTACAAGAGAAAGTCATTTTTTGTGCTCCTATATTTACTGTTTGCTCATAAGGTCCTATGTGTGTGTGTTTGTGTGTGTGTGTGTTTCTATGTATGTGACCTTTTCACCCATAAATTTCTGTCTTATGATTCCTCATATTGAACAATGGCTTTTGCTGTAAGAAATAGAGATACTTTATTTCTCTTTGCCCTGTACAAAATGCTGTTGAAAACCCATAGTGCGCGGAGCATTATTCCAGAGCAGCAAGAGATAAAGCTATAAAATGTTGTGAACTATGAGTTAGGTTTAGAGCCAGATCTATGATATATTGGGTAAATAGGATGGCCTCAGGTCCTGAAGGCTTGAGTTTCTACCTGTTAATCATGAGTCCTCTGGGAGAGTTATTTAAACTTTGTAAGTTTACTCGTGGTTTCCTCAGTAAAATTGATACAATAATAGTATTGTCCTAATAAGGTGACTGGGAGGGTCATATCATAGAATTAATTGTATCATTTAATAATCTTAATTGTTAATATAACCTAATTATTGGATAGGTCTCAAGACGAGCATAATAGCATTAAGTAATATTCCTTGTAGTGTATTAAACATGACAAGTCATTTTGATGATTTTATCTTACATGCATTTTTTTTCTTTTCTCTTCCTTTTTGTAAGTAACCTGACTTAAACTTGATGTGAGTTGCTCTGGATTCAAAATAAAACTATGAGACATGCTCTTTTTTGGCCCTATCTATTATATGATGTTATCATTTCTAGTCCTAATTAAGGTCTCCACCAGGCCAGAAATCTATCTCCTTTTTTTTTTCTTTTTTCTTTTCTCTTTTTTTTCTATCTCCTTTCTTAACGGAGATGATGACTTTGTGTCTCAGGTCTGTTATAGATCATTCTCCTCATTCAAAGGTGTACATCATCCCTCACTTTTCAACAGAAAGGATTATTGCATGAAATAGAGATTTAAAAAATTTTGTTTCACAATTTCTTAAATATGTGGGGTACAGTTTATGCAACTTAAAACTGTCTTTATTTTGACTTTCGGCCAAAGGTAGAAGAGGTATTAATGAGTCACTGGAAAGAGAATTCTAGTGAACTAATGAAGGTGACCATGACATCACACCTTTGTGGGCCACTAATACATCTCTGCAAAACACAAAGGAGAGTTGTCCTGTATTATAATAAGAAAGGGGCACTGGTACCAAAGGCTGTTCACTTCATTGCCCTGATTTTGTTTAATTCTTATTTTCGTCAAAAATATCTTCAGTGGCGGTTAGATCATTAATTTTTTTTTTTAAGATTTCATTTATTTATTCATGAGAGACAGAGAGAGAGGCAGAGACACAGGCAGAGGGGGAAGCAGGCTCCATGCAGGGAGCCCGATGCGGGACTCGATCTTGGGACTCCAGGATCACAGCCTGGGCAGAAGGCAGGTGCTAAACCACTGAGCCACCCAAGCTGCCCTAGGTCATTAATTAATACCATGACCAAGTCTGTAATTGATAGAGATGAGAATGGGAGATTAGTACGAAAGGAGTACCAATGGTGACTTCATTGTGGGGACTCTGAAACTCTAAATAAGAAATAATAGTGGTGTGATTGCCCCAGTAAAAATGTCTCTGAACAGAGTATCTAAAGAAATAGAATGCAAATTCCAGTGTATCAGATATTTGAAAAAAAAAATCACAAAGCTTGGCATTAAAGTTTTCAACAACATGCTAGGAAGGAAAAAACTGTGTTGAGCAAATTTCATTGTTTTCATTAACTTTGACCACCTGTGTCATAGAAATTCTCCAGTTTTGTTGTTGTTGTTGTTATTTTGTTTTTTTTTTTTTTGAGGAGATAATAAACATATAGGAAAAAACTCAAGCTTTAGGTCCCAATCTGAGTTCCATTTGTGGGGAGTCAACAAGAAAAAGCTATGTAGCTTTAGAAAAGGTGTAGTCTCTATTGCGTTTTAATATATTCAGTTAGAAAAAGGTGATTTCTAGGGATGTTTTAAACATAAAGTGTAGTGCATAGAAGGAGCCTTTGACATGGGCAACGTTTAATCCCCAGTTGTTATTATTACTAGCAAATTCTAGCTCTTTTAAAAAGTTTTCCCAGCTCATTAGAATTAGGGCAGTTCATGTCAATTCTGCCGATAGAAATTACTCATTAACCCCCACACAAAAAATTGCACAGTATAGCCTAATTTTTAAAGAATTATTTCCCTGGATCTCTAGTCCTTTAGTGGGGATATCATATACTATGCTCAATGAAGCACATGGACCTATTTCCCCAGATATGTCAGAATTCATGGCAACTCAGATTTTCATTTTTAAAAAATGAAAAATGCAATGGAAAGTAGAAAATAAAAACATTTCAGTGATCACTATTCCCACTGTCTATTTGTTATTTACATTTATGTGGAGGTTTTGGGGGGGAGGGAAGGGGGAATAATCCTGAAATAAAGAGAACTCCTGAGACATTAAGAACAGACCTTACAAATGTGGCTTACTTAATTAGATTAGCTAGTATCTAGATGCCATAGATTGCAGTTTTGTTTCCCGCCAAAATTTGTGTTTGAAATCCTTTAATGCAGTGATTTTTAGATGAGGTCATGAGGATGGAGCCTTCATGACAGGATTAGTGTCCTTTGTAGAAGAAAAAAAGAGTAGATCTCTTTCTCTGCCAAGTACAACAAGAAGATGGCCAATTGCAAACTAGAAAAAAAAAGGATCTCTCTAGAACCCCACCATCTGGCCCCTTGATCTCAGACTTCCCAGCATCCAGAGCTGCGAAAAATTAATTTCTATTATTTAAGCTCCCAGTCTCTCATATTTTGTTAAAGCAGCTGAAGTGACTAAGACACTAGAAAATTATTATACAAGAAGGAATACATAGAGCAATTAAATATAAACCATAGAGGTGGCAAATATGGAGGGAACTACTTAATAGATAAGGGCTTTGAGAACAGAGAACATGAACAGCTGGTCGTCATGAAGGACAAATAAGATGATGGCTCAAGAACATGTAGCAATGCACAATATTATTTTGGGAACCAGATACAAAGAGATCTATTGATATGTTCACTTGTTTTCTCAGGACAAGATGATCAGCCAAGTACAGTTAATTAGCAGGGAAAAATAATTAAAAATAAATACAGGTTGAAAACTGTCAACACAACAGAGAAAAATAAATTCAAAAGCAAATTCAGAAAACAATAGAAATTGTCAATTGCTTGACTGGCAGAAGCAAAGATTATTTCAAGTAGTGATAAGAATTAATAGAAACCCCAGACTAAAGGATTGTTGGTTAAAGATTAATTGCCGTAGGAATAAGGATGACAAAAACAAGGGCAGTCTGACAGTGACATTGTGTGTTATCACTTATAAGAGGAAAGCATTTGCATGTGTTATGTAGTTATCAGGGCTGAATTTAATTTCACAAATTTAATTGCTAAATTTAAATCATGCTTCTGATAATATAGACAAAAGGGAGATCTCCAAAGAGCAAATACAGTGGGTCAACATGAGCATGCTTTTCTTTTATGGCTCTTGGTAATCTTTTGCTTCTTCCATAGACATGGAGGTACAGATTATAGAATAACCTGTGTTGGTTGCTCTGTAGTTCTGAGTTAAGGAACAGCAAAAATGTTATCAATCTGCTTATTCTCCAGCCATCATTGCTTTCTGACTTTTGCAGGCAAGTTACTCATTTTGTAGAGACATAATATTATAGAAAAGCAGGTAAGCAGTTAATTTGACTGTTTCATCTCTGAATTTAGGCCTTTCTGTCCCTAGCAAACTTGGTATTACCGTTTCTCTCTGTTTTTCTCATTTCCTACAATCTTTAGGGCACAATTATTTCAAAATATCATGGGGTTAAATGGATCACTATGTGATAAGAAACCTACCTGGATGCCCTGGGCTAGTTCCTGCTAGGACTCTATAATTATTCTAATGCGAACCCAGGGATGGTTTCTCATTCCGATCCTAATCTTCTGGCCAGGACAATTTTAGTGATAAAGAATTAATATCCTTGAAGTGAGGAAAATATTTTTGTGTGTGTGTGTGTGAAATAAAGCTTGATGCTCAAGGGAGGAGAGGTTTGTTAGTATAAGAAGTCAACAGTGCATCAGTGTCCACCTGGGATGCAGCTCCTATGAAGGCAGAGGCTCTCACATATCTCACATATGTAATTTCCTATTTCTGTCTCAAATTTTCCCAATTTTTATGGGAATATCTAGCAATATCTAAACAGAGCTACTAAAAACATGTCATATATGCATTTAGAAAAAGAAATTTTTATTTGATTCTCTGTGTGTATATATATATATATATATATATATATATATATATATATAAATTTATATATTTATATTTAGTCATTAATTCAATCAGCTATTCCATTCCTTTTCCCAGGTTGGCAATTAAAGAAAAAAAAAAAAAAAAAGATCTGCTGTTTTGATTTCAACTATTTTGCTGAGCATGGCAGATTATTTTTCCAAGATCAATCAATTTTTCTCTCCACTACAAATCTGTAACTCATATAAGCCTGAAGGAGAAAATGCTAGCTATTTCTGTTAGCATAAGGAACACCCTATAGTTTAGTCCTTAACAAGGCAACAAGTGAGAAAATTACTGTAAATATCAAGTGTCAATTTTTTTAACTTTGGCTTGTCCCATCTAATAAAATAACAACTTGGACAACTGTCTATTTCTTTTGTTTTATTTGTTTTTCCAAAGACAGTTCACTCCGGCATCTCCCTCTTCCCATCCAGGCCATTTACCACTTTGTTTCCATAACCTCTGTAAACTACTCAGAATTTTTGGAATTATTAAAATTTCAAAGTTCAATAAGTGAGCAAGAAATGCTTTCTGTCATACTCAGAGTTCAGATCGTACAGTACAAGGAAGCAAGGAAGAAGTAAAATTGTAAAGAAAAGACTGTTTTTATGATGTAAAGATAAGATGAAAATACAGCTTGAAATTTGAAAAGATCTGAAAAGGAAGAGCACTGCGGTCAATCTCCAGAGAAAATTGCTAGTGGAAGTTTCCCAAATCAACATGCATGTTTATTTCTGCCACCACAGTCAACATCATTATTTTGAGAAGAGACAGTTCAAATTGCTTTACATTTAGGAGCTTCTAGTTCCCCTAGCAGACAAAGTATTAAAGACCAGGTTGTTTAACACCTTATACAATTTGATTCAATGATACAGTCACGTTACCCTGTAAATATTTTATATAGAAATATCAGCCATTTATATAGACTCAGGACTCTTGTATCATCTGCAGGTTCTAGTTCCTGGAGTCTAGGAAGACAGAGAAGCAAAGATAGAGCCACAAAAGAAGATAAATCTGTAATTCACTTCATTGCTTGCTAGTGTGAGTGCTTGCTACATAAGAAAATCCTAAAAAAAAAAAGAAAAAAAAGAAAATCCTATGGATTAATGTATTGTTTTCGCGACTATTTTTCTAATAAATCAAGATTATCAGGAAAACACCAATAAAGTCATTTTTCTGGCTCTAAAAAGAACAACATGTGTTCGGTGCCATGGAAGAGGACAACCTTGCGTATTTAATTACTTTCACCTTATTTTGTCTTTTGGTGTAATCAGTTCCCTGATTTCACCACAGTGAAGCTTGCTTTGAAATTGTAGACACATTAAATCAACCACTTGGATCACATGTGTCCCAAAGAATGTGGTTTCCCAAGTATGAGCAATCCATCAATCCCCTACTCTCCTTTCACTTTGGCAATTTGACCGTCCTGGCCAATTTCTTAGGTAGATGTTTTATTTTATACCTTGGTCACAGGAGCTCACATAAAGAGTTTCAGAATTGCCTGTACAAAGTACACCTTTGATGTTGCAAGAGATTGGTGCATTTCTTGATGATTGTGCAAACATTCATAATTGTGCCTGCAGGTAAACCTACTGCTGTCTTCTTGGAAAACTGAGAGGTACAAAGAATGTTTATGTGCAGGTCCAGTCGTTCCAAGTATCTCTTGTCGGTTTAGACACACCTGGGTTACCATCCCCCTCTTATTGGCCGAGAAAGTTGCCGCACCTGATTTGTAAGTTTACCTGTCCTAGTCAATGTGGGGGGGCGGGGGGCACTGCAGCCAGCCAACGCTGGATTTAATCTAGCTGGAAGTAGCAGAGCAGGCTCTTTGAAAAATCACTGGGCTCTGAGTTCATTACTACAGGAAAACTGTTCTCTCCTGAGGCACAGAGAAACTTGCTTTGGAGCAGCCCTACTGGCTCAGGAGTTTGGTGGCCTAACACCCATCTCGGAGGACACATGGCTACCTACGCTCTGCAAATTGCTGGACTGGTGCTTGGTGGTGTTGGCATGGTGGGCACACTGGCCGTTACCATCATGCCTCAGTGGAGAGTGTCTGCCTTCATTGGAAGCAACATTGTGGTTTTTGAAAACTTCTGGGAAGGACTGTGGATGAATTGCGTGAGACAAGCTAACATTAGGATGCAATGCAAAGTCTACGATTCCCTGCTGGCTCTCTCTCCAGACCTACAGGCATCCAGAGGGCTGATGTGTGCTGCGTCTGTGCTGTCCTTCCTGGCTTTCATGACCGCTGTCCTGGGCATGAAATGTACCAGGTGCACTGGGGACGATGAGAAGGTAAAGGGACACATCTTGCTGACAGCTGGTATCATCTTCATCGTCACGGGCATCCTGGTGCTCATCCCGGTGAGCTGGGTGGCCAATTCCATCATCAGAGAGTTCTACAACCCAATAGTGGAGACTGCCCAAAAGCATGAGCTTGGAGATGCTCTCTACATAGGCTGGACCACCGCGCTGGTGCTGATCGCTGGAGGGGCCCTGTTCTGCTGTGTTTCCTGTTCCAGTGAGAAGAGCAGAAGCTACAGATACTCCATACCTTCCCATCGCACAGCCCAAAAAAGCTATCACATGGAAAAGAAGTCACCGAGCGTGTACTCCAGAAGTCAGTATGTTTAGTTGGGTCTAGTTTTTAACTTTACCGATAAAGCTATGCCAATGACTGAAATGCCCACTGTTTTCTAAAAATGGAACCCAAAGGAACATTGATTTGTCATTCTTAACTGCCATTCTTAGCATTAATTACAGGAACTGTGCATTGGCTATTTATGATTCTATAAGCTATTTCAGCAGAATGAGATATTACACACAGTGCTTTGATTGTTCTAGGAAGTGCAGTAATACATTTTCTAAAATGATTCATGCATCTTTTCCTTTTGCCATTACTTCAAAATGACATTGTTAAAGACTGTATTATTTTACAACTGTGATTTCTCTATGACACAGCATTATGTATGTAGATCAGCATGACGTTTATATCTCAGATAAATAGAGACAGGCTCACGGGGCTCTATTTTAAATGAAATTCTGATTCAATACACTGAATAAATAAAATTCAACTATTGCTTTTCAGGGGAATCAGGGATAAGATTGAAGAAGGTTAATATTAATTGTGTAAAAACAGCTTAGCGATTAATGCGCCTGATTTATAACGAAGGTTAAAACGAAGGCTTTAATCATCAGCGTAAAGGAAACTAAATGGCTTTCTGATATCTTGTTTTTCAACCTAGAAGTTAGGAATCCTAACTCCTTTATCCTCTTTCCCCAGAGGCCTTTCTTTTCTTGTATATTAAATGAACATCTTTTAAAAGGCAGATATTTTGTCAAGGGGCTTTGCATTCAAACTGCTTTTCCAGGGTTAGTCTAAGAAGAAAGATAAAACTGTAGTCTAAGAAACATTAAAGACTTCAGAAAAGTGATTTTTTTCCCCCCTCTGAAGTTTTTGTGGTGGAGAAGGATGCGTTCTGGCAAGAAATCATGTATGTATGTGAATATTTTAATAACTATTTGAATACAGACTTTGGGCTTTTAGCAATATAAATAACAGGATAGGACAATAATATATCTTAGTTTTTAATTGCTTGTCAAAAATCAAAAACAATTTATCCTGTCTATACTCTATCTGTTCCTGAGGTATCTGTAGATACCAAAGATCAGATTGTCATTTGAATCCCATCAAAAGCAAATATTTAACTTGTTCCTTTTTTTATTCAGATTTACTAAGGGATAGAGAAATATCATACCTTTGTGTTTCCCCCAAATTTGATGCAACTGATAATTCAATTTGAAATTTGTTTCCTTATTTTGCTAGCCTAAATGACCGTATATATCTGCTTTATGTCCTTTATGTTAATAAATTATGCCTTTTATATAAATTTGATATTCTTTTGTTCTTATTCTTTTTTTTCCTGTTTATTAACTTTTAAAAGGTTTAGAATCCTGATATTTTTGGCTTTCCAATTGTAAAAAGAGGCCACATCTTAAATATAAAGATAGATTCAGCATTACTTTTTGAGAATATAAAATACTGTATATAATTTAATATTATTCTTTATAATCATTGGATTCACACACTAATATTTGATGTGGACAATGTATTCGTAACTTATGGAGACAGTGCTGTAGGTTCCAACAAATCTATCTACTGTCAATATTATGTAAGTTTGAGCCATTTCTATTAAGCCACTATTAACCCATTTCTATAGCTAAGTAAGCTAAGTAAGTTTCTACCTCGGAGAAATAACATTAATTAATACAAGGGCTAATGTTTTTAGGAGCACATATTATATGCTAGGACCTCTACTGCTTTATACAAATTATATCATTAAAGATAATCTCAGATGAGGACCTCTGGGAACAATCAATGATTACCCAATAGAGTCAGGAGAAAGAATAAGGACCATCTGACTTCACAGCTCATGCTTTTTTCTCTCCAGAGAAAGTAAATTTTCTTCAGGAGTGTTCAATTTATCACCTTATCTTTGCATGTGGAAATGACATGCTTAACCAGTAATAGTTGGGAGAAGTTAGTGTTTTTTCCCCAGGTTGGTGATTTTGCAACAGCCAAATGCTAATTTAGCCTAAGCATGCTTGCCCCCTTGGTTCAAACCATTCATGAGAACAGAAAGCAAGGAAAACTGAGGGCCTTGGAGAGGTAATCCAGTCTTCTAAGTAGGTCTTGACCAAACATCCCCTTTACCTAGAAACCTCTTCTGAAAGCCCCGAATTCAATTTTTATTTTCTTCTTCTCCTCTCTACCACAGAATTATAGCACTGCTAGTTTTCCTTATGGCACCACCTCTTGAGTATCTCTGAAGTTTTTCTCCAACTTTCTACACTTGCTGTCACCTCAGCTCTTTCTTACCTGGTTGATAAAGGCTTCCAGACTTGTGTCAAGATCTGCAGGATCTTCTTGCCCCAGCCCCCTATCATGTTCCTATCTCAGTTCTTCCTAAAATGCATCTCACCCCCCTAATTGTAGGAATGCTTCACTGCCATAAAGTAGGCCCAAATACCTTCGTGGGTGATAACTATGGGGAGGGAGATCTGTCTTAAAATCATCATGGCAAACGTTATCACACAGTACCATCAGCGTATACCCAGTATGGTAATAATTCTAAAGTCAATGTCCAGAAACTAGAATAATTCATATGCCAAAGGGCTTCCTTAATATCTTGAAAGAGAGGCACTGGAATTGGGAGATGGTTTGATTAGTGGCACATTATGTACAAGAGGACATTTTATAATGTTGTTTTATAACGTAGTTTTATGGAGAAGCAAGGTGACGTGATGGAAAGAACACAGAGGACATGGTTTTACAACCTGAACTTAGAGCTGGTTTTTTTTTTTTTCCCTTTTTTTCCCTACTCTTTCTTACTGTACCACCTGCTGCTCCACCAGGAACCTCTTCTACTGATTTTTTATTCAAATTGACTCCTTCATGCACTGCACAAACAGTCGTTAGGCTGCACTATGCTAAGTTTTAGGGATACAGGGATGTTTTTGTGTTCAAGGAATTTAGATCTAAGAGTTAAGAGGGAAGAGCAAGAAACACAGCCTTACTGCATGTCTACCATGTGCTTGGTGCTTTTCTTTCTTTACCATATCAATCTTCTAAGAATTCTGTGAATTATATATGAGATCATGAAAACATTTGATCTCAAAGTGATGTTATATATAATATCATATATATACACACGTGTGTATGTGTGTGTGTGTGTGTGTGTGTGTATCCTAAATCAAGAGCCTATGTTTTTCCTAGGGCGATATTTTCCAAAGGCATCCCTTCCAGAGTAAACTTTGTGTACAATTAAGTGTGATCTCACCATCTCGTCCCCTGGGCTCCCTATGTCTCCTTGGTCACAGCACCTTTTCCCACAGAACCCCAGAGTAGACCTCATCATCAGTTTTTGCTACCTTTTTTCTCCTCCATCTCCCCAGTCTCAAACCATATGCACAATTTGCTGCTTCTTAGTTTCTAACATCCATCATCTTTTTCCCCTTGGAATACATTGTATTTTTCTAGATTTCTACCATAGGCCTTATATTTCAAATTCTCCAGGCCTCCTTCATTGTCCTGAGAAAGCCTCCCAGAGCTGCCTGGATCCCGGGCAACCCCTCCTTCCAGCCCTGATCCCACTCTCCCAAGTGCAAAGCAAATTAGTAGCTGGGACCTAGCCAATAGGCAGAGCCCAGAGGCCTGCTTTCTGCAGATCTTCAGGCTCTGCCAGATTCTAGGAAGAAAGGACAGACTAATGAGAAGCCAGGGATCACTGGTGCGAGGCCCAAGGCTAGGCCTGAAGCTCTGTGCTCGGCATAAGTGGCACACGTGGAGACCTGTGGGTTCTATCTAATTTACAAATAGTCCTGGAAGGAGGGAGGCATCTGTACTCCTGCATAGTCATGGAGAGATAATTTCAGATGCCAGAAAAACTGGGGGAGGTTCCTTCTTATTTTGAGGCCTTGGAAGGTGAGAATCCAGAGGACTGGGAGCTCAGAGGTGACTTTCCATGGCCCCAGCAGAGAGATGGCAACTTTCAGGTCACTGGGTCACCAGCCAACAATGAGGGTTCCTGCCACCCTAGGGCGTGCTGTGGCTGATTACAACAACTTAACTTCCACAAGGAAAAGAGATCCTAGAATCACATACAGGGTTCAACTGCCAGAAAAAGGAAGTGCAGGCTGAAAGCTCATAACTAGCAGGCAACCTTTGAGGAAACAGATCTGCTGGGAAAGGGAGGACATCTTATACAAACAAATAAGAGCCTAAAGCAGATTGAATTGCAGGATTAAAGGGTTTCTTGTTACTAAATAATGCAGTTTCAACATTTAAAAAATCTGTAGGGCACCGAGAGTTGAGGGGAGTCAATGCTGAGATAAGAATTGGGTGTTTGGAAGCCCAAGTAGAAGACAAGCTCATAACACAGAGCAAACAGAGGAAAAGATGCAATTCGTGAGGAAAAATACAGAAGACTCAGAGAACAAATTCAAGGATCTAAAGAGAAAATTTGGAGAGAGGAATAAAGACCAGATGGAAGGAGAAGCAGTCCCTGACAGGGAAAAATCAGTGTTTAAAATGAAAGGCTTAGGGCGCCTGTGTGGCTCAGTCAGTTAAGATTCATGATCTTGGGATCCTGGGGTGAGCCCCTTGGGATGGAGCCCCACATCCTATTCCCTGCTCAGTGGGAAGCCTGCTTCTCTTCTTCCTCTGCCTGCAGCTCCCTCTTCTTGTGCTCTTTCTCTCTCTCCCTCTCTGTCAAATAAATAAATAAAATCTTAAAAATAAAATAAAATAATAAAATAAAAGTCTCTAATTTGCAGGTAGAAAGGGCTCATTGAGGCCTAGGAAAACTAAAAAGAAAGTTTGTAGTTAAACTCTTAAAGTCACAATAAAACAAAACAAAAACAAACAAAACCCACGTGTGCAAACTTTCACCAACCATAAGAAATTGCTTAACAATAACCAAAAAAAAAAAAAAAAAAAAAAAGATACTTGTATCCAATCTTTCCACCACTAGGTGGTGGATTACTAAGTAAAGGCCCTGGGAGAGCACATCCCTAACCTAAGGAGTCTACTCCCAGGAAGAACCTCATTCCTCTGTGAGTGAGAGAGAAAGGCATTTTGTGGTTAGTCTAGGATCTAGCACCCTGTCCTTCATAAAGCTCTTCTGAGGGCAGGACTAAAGCAATGCAGGGTGGAAGGAATGTGGGAAGGAGGGAAGCCTTGGGCAGCCACGAATCTTGCAATAAACAATAAGGAATTGGCTGGCCCAGAGCCTGGAGGAACATTTGCTTCAGGAAACCACTACAACTATGCCACTATTGGTGCTCAAGTTCAGAACTGCTGTGTTCCCACTCTTGCAGATAATTGGACACCTTTAGCATGGAAAACAAAATCATCTAACAGTCCAGATTCAGGGTTTTTTTTCTTCCCATCTTCTACCCTAGGTGCCACAGTGCTCATATTCTAGCCTGCCAGGCTCCATGTCATTTCTTTGCCATCCAGGAATTCTTTTCCCCAAGACCTTGATGATCTGCAACGCTGTGGTCATCCTTTATTGTCAGGTACAGTTGAACCCTTGAGCTGCTATCCTGGCTCCCTTTGGCTGCACCCACATCCCCCCCAGGCCAGGTGAGCCTGTGTCAGCTGGTCCTGCTGTGAGACAGATGTGTACCCACTGGCCTACCTCTCCACCGGAAAGCAAACTTAGTCTTTCTTAGACTAAGAGCTCAGTGGGCCCCCTCCTTGTCCTTCAAACCACTGTGGATCATAAATTGTCTTTGCCCTATATTGCTAAACTCCATTGTCTGCCCCTTTCTCTGACTCTTCTTCGTAGGCCAATAAATACCTATGGATATGTGGGAAACAGAAAGAAACTTTTATTAAAAATTTAAGAATCAGAAGAAAAAAATCCCATTGTAAAAAAAATGCAGAGAAAAATTATTCCATTGTAAAAAAAAAAAAAAAAATTAGAGAAAAGAAATACTCCATTGCAAAAAAAAAAAAAAAAAGGAGTAAAAAAAAAGAAAATCAGAATTGAACATTTTCTTGATTCAGGAAAGAATTTATACAATCCTTCTTAGCAATGGGTTAAAAGAAAAATCAGCTTTTCTTGTCTTTTAATTTTTTTTCTTGTCTTTTAATTTTTTTAAAAGATAGAATAAATATTACTAACAGGCAGCAAAACAAAGCAACACAAAACAAATAAGAAAACCATCCATATACCCACCTCTTTCTTACTTGGCTTTTCTCCAGATACCCAATCCTCCTCCTTAACTACCAGTCTCTAATATCATTAACTTTGTTGCTTCTATCTTTGATTATTTTTTTTTGTTTTTTTGTGATTGATGTGTGGGAGGGAGTTAGGGAAGAAGAAAGCCCATGGTTGAAGATTTTTTTGTTTTGTCTGCAAGCCAGTCAGAATATACTTGTGCAAAAATCATAAATGAATCTCTTTACCTCTCTCTCTCTCTTTGTCTGAATTAGATCAGCTTTCCTATGCCTTCCCCCCACCTAAAGTAGAGATATGGGTAGATACCTGGAGATCATCTTTGAAGTGGGAACTGTGACTTATTAGATGCCAAATTGTAGAAACGCTTTAGAAATTAAACTTTTTTTTTTTCCAGCTTTAAAGTAGAGAAGCCTTCTGAAGTCAATGAAGCCTAGTCTTATTGCCCTACTATGGTTAAACACTGAATCTTGATGCAATGCTTTTATGTTTATCAAAGGGAGAATCAAAAGAGGAAAAAAAGATTGAGTGCTGGGCTCCATTCTAGTTATTTCTTACTAAATGACAAACTGTCCCGAAACTTGGTGACTTAAAACAGCAACCTCTTAGAATGTAATGAGTTTGTGGGTTAGAAATCCCAGCAGAGTTCAGCTGGCCTATAGCACTAATCGCAGCTAATAGCTCTGGTCCAAAGAACCCACAACAACTTGCCTCACTGCCTGGCACTTGGCAATGATGTCTGAAAGTCTGGATTCAGATGAACCCATCTTCTCATACGTGTGGTTTTAGGGCTTCTCCACCATGTCTTTCCAGCAAGGTAGTCAGGCACTAAGCATGGTGGATAGGGGCCCTAAGGTTCCAAGGGAAAGAAACACTACTTTTGATAGACCTGGTGTAGCTTTCACCATTTGCAATTGGTCAAAAGCATCACAGGGTCAAAGAAAAGAAGTTAAATTCTACTGTACAATGGGAGGACTGTCAAAGAACAGAGACCATTTTCAATCCACCCTATGTCCAAGTGAAGTTTTAAGAATTAAAGGGAATTTTTTTCTTTCAAATGGACTTACTTCATGAAACATAGGCACAACTTAAAAAGTGGTTTGTATTTTAAATTAGATAAGAGGAAACATGTTACCTATTGGACAAAAGCAGGTGTAAAGGCATATATAAATTAAAAATAAGAGGCTTATTTCTCTCTGTAAAAAAGAGGAGGGGAAGAGATTTCCTTCCTCTTCTTTTTCTTAGAACATTTACTTTAGAAAACTTGTGTTTTCTCCTTTCTTTGAAATACATATAAATTCTTTAGATAGTAGACAGGTCTTCTGTCAGCTTTGTGATCCAGGAATGTCTTTCTGTAGGACTTGAGAGATCTCCCTTTTAAATGTAAGCATGAGGGGAGATAGCACCTATCTCTGCTTTCTGTGGGAGTGTAAATCTTGCACCAAGTTGCAAAACAACTAATCATAAAATTACGAGAAGTTTGTTTCTCTTCTGGACAATGTCATTAGTTAATATAGATATAGATTATCACCCTAATTACCAAATAGATTTAGAAAGAACTCTGTGTGACAAAGGTATTTGTCAAGCCCTTTTGCTTGAGGAATAATTGTTTATCTTGAAAACAGGTACGTAATGGGCTATATCCACTTGACTATGTAAAAAGGTGAGGTTTCTTTTTGTCTTTGGAATCACTTAGCAGATTGCCTGTCATGCACATCACATTCTGATTTAATGCTTATTCAATAATGAAACTGATTTTGGGGCACCAGGGTGGTTTAGCTGGTTGAGTATCTGACTCTTGATTTCAGCTCAGGTCATGATCTCAGGATGGAGTCTGCTTAGGATTTTTTTTTCTCTCTCTCTCTCTTTTCCCACCTCCCCCACTTGCATGCATGTGCTCTTTTGGAAAAAAAAAAAAAAAAAGATTTCTTTCCCTACTACCTTTGTGGAGAATTTTCTGGGCTGGAAAATTTTGTTTTTACATTTTCTCCAGCATAAACCATAATAAGAAAAAACACAGATGAGAAAATTTTCCATAGTCTAGAAATTTATGCTTGGTAATAATCAGAGAGGTTTCCAAATGTTTTGTAAATGGACATTTATCTGAGCATTACTTACAATGACGGAAATTGGAAACAATCTAAGTGTCCCATAGAGAAAGGTTAAATGAAAGATGGTGTGCCTGTCCACTCAATTGCATATTTTCCTGCTACTGAGGAATCCTTAATGACCTACATATTTTTTCTGACATAATATTATAAAAATAGAATAAAACCAGTTTTAAAATTCCATACTCACCATGGTCATGATTAAATTGCTCTCTCTCTCACTTACATACACATACATACACACAAGGAAACAGATGGAAAGAAATTGATTGAAATGCAAATTTATATGTGATTACTTTTTAAAATTTTTTTTCTGTATTTTCATTTTCTTTTTTTAAAAGGTTTTATTTATTTATTTGAGAGAGAGAGAAAGAGAATGAGAGAAAGAGAGAGACTATGACTATGAATGGGGGGAGCAGCAGAGGGAGAGGGAGAAGCAGACTCCCTATTGAGCAGGGAGCCCAATGTGGGACTTGATCCCAGGACCCTGAGATCATAACTTCAGCCAAAGGCAGACACTTAGCCACTGAACTGTCCAGGCACCCTTGTATTTTCATTTTTAAATAAACAAGTATTTTCATAGTGAGAAAAAAATGAACTTATAAACGAATATATTTTATGGGTAGAAGTATACAGAGAACAGTAGATGGTTGACTTGGCAGAAAATCAAAACAGAACTGTGGTGGAAAGGGATTAGGAAAGATCCCTGAACTCTGAGAAGAACCATAAAACTACAGGGAAAGGTGATGAGGAATGACAAAACAGAATACAAAATGGTGGATGATTAGAAAAAGAAGAAGCAAATCACATTTTTATAGACCTGTGGATATAAAGTCTTGTGATGGAAAACCAATGGTTTACAATGTTTTAAGCAAAATTAACAATATTAAGAGAAAAGTAAGAGCTGGCCTGTTACATTCTTTGGGCAATATCCAAATTAAAAAAAAGAGTCCAATCAAGTAAACAAATATAAGTTTGAGTTCTACCCTTAATAGCACCATGGAGCAAGTAGTTTTTTTCTGTCATTTGACTTTGATTTTTGTCTGATTCTGTAGACAGAATTCACTTTTTTAGCATGGTAACAGGTAAATACAAACATTTAAATTCCCAAGTAGTTCATTTTTTTTAAAGCTCCATTTGTTAAATAATCCATTCCCTGTAGTTTGCTGATGCATTATTTATCAAGTAGTAAATGCATGCATGTCTCACTGTCTGTTTCTGGGCTATTTATTCTGCTTCATTGATCTCTGGATCTTTTAAAAGTAGATTATCACTAATTGATATAAAGACTGGTAGTTTCATCAAGTCTGTGGATACTTGTCTTGAATACACTTCAGTTCTACTGACTTCTTAACAAAATACTTTCACAGAGTGCTTGTGCCAGTTCACTACACAATGAACACCAAGAAGAAGAAAATGTATTAATAATGAGGAGACCAAATCAAATCTTTTTTCTTTTCAACTGTGGCAGGCATTCTCAGGTAGTGTCTTGCACCCATTTATTCTTACCAATTTCAAAATCCACTGTGATGTAAGAGCAGTTTGGATTTAGAACACAGATGGCACTATTCAGTTGGAGACTGCTTTTATAAATCAAGGTTTAATCAGAAAGCCTTCTACCAAAAATCTATCAGGTCCAAGGTAGAAGACTAGAACTTCAGGAAAGAAGTCGGGATTTTAATGCTTCTGCAACTAACTGTGTAATTTTCAGCAACATTTCTAAGTAATTCTTTTTTTTTTCTTTTTTTTTTCTAAGTAACTCTAAAATTATGAATTTTGAGGGGATGGTATCAGGTTCAAAGATACAGATGCCATTTTATTTTTGTCAATGGCCCTAATTCAAGGTCATTTTAGTGTTATGTTGGAACCAAAATCTTCCTATGCTGTTATTTGCTCTCATTTATATTTGCCCACAGTAGGAATCTGGAGACTTAATCCAGGAAAAGATTTACTCTATATTTGCCAAGGCTTACAAATAGGTAAGGTATTTACGACGATGGCCATACTACACAGTTAAGGTACATGGGTCTCTGGAAACCAATAATGACCTTATATGGTTCCTTTCTTGGGTACCTGGAGAACATTTTCAATAGCTGGATAACATTTATACAAGAGCCAAGTTAATATATGATAAAAGAAATTGCTGGATTTTGTTTATATAGGTCAAGTAGCTAAGTCATAAACCCAGAAAGCAGGAAGTGTTTATTGAGAACATATTATATAAGCAATAGTCCTTTAATGGTGAGTCTTCTGAAAATCTGATGAACTGAGAACCTATCCAGAAACATCAATTTGTGTCTGCCATGTCTTCAACAAGCCCTAATACCTGGCTTTTTTAATACCTAATACTAGGCAGTCTGTCTGAATCACTGGGTGGCATGAAATTAGCCTGCCATCTCAGCGTACATGACCTTGGGTCTTGAGGACATGGCATCACAAATTCCTTGATAATGGAGCACTGTGCATTTACCGTGTGCTGTTTGAAAATAAACCTTGGATTAATTAAGACCAAAATTCTGTGATGAGGTTCCTTGAATCTGGTGCCTAAAATCCAAAATCCATCCAATCTTATTGTTTTGTATTCAAGATCAATTTGTTAACTCGTTGTGCCTCTGACTATACATATCATATGTATGTATATATATGAAATTTTATGTAGTATTTTCCATTTAAAAATTTAGCAATGCACCAAAAATGGAAATCATCCAAAATCCCACTTCAAAGAGATAAGAGGGTAAGGAAGTGGAAGAGCAATACACAAATCTGAATGTATCCGAATCTGAAGCCCATGCCTTTCCATCATTGCATGCTAGTATCACTTCCATTTCTGTGGGAGATTGAGTTAGTCTGTATCCCAGGAATGTTGATAATTTTAGTGCCTTAAATTAATATCCCTTAAATATTCATTCAGTAGTTATATAGTGTAAATAAGACAAATTGATTTGTTTTTGGTTAACTCAACATATACGTTGAAACAAATTCACTTACTGATTCACTTCCAATAATTAATGGAAAGTCAACATTGTTTAAAAATCTAGCAAAACATTTTCTACCTCTCAGTGTTTCCTTCTTTATCTTTGGGGTCCTTTTGTTATTTTCTGACTGTACTACTTCTTAAGAGATGAAAGGCTTTAGCTAAAGATGTGCAAATTATTACTTGCTTCCAGTAAAAGCATCACTCAATGTACTAATGTGTTTCAGATTCTCAGCAGGATCGGACTTTATGTGCACATGACAAAGATATGGAACAGAGATGGGTACTTGCTGGAGAAAAAGGTGCTTTGGAAATTTTTAATCAGATATCTACCTCTGTAGAATTAGTTCCAGTATTGCATATATTCATTAGGTTTTAAAAGAATAAATGGTAATTTTTAAATTTAACTAGCTTGGTCTGGTTATTGGGATGAAATAGATAATCTCTGGAGGCTCTCTGTGTTCATGCTAGAAGAAGAATCCTATCTATCATTGTAGAAAAGGATAACAAAATTACAGCATAAAGGATAGATTTATGGGAAACGCACTCCCTAAGTGGTGATGAAGCTTTCTCTCCAAGCATCTATAATCTAGTTAAAAATGAGAGTCCTTCTAATACCTTATTATTTCTCATGTCCTATTTTGGTAGATCTCTTCTTCTTCTCACCAAGCTTAACATCAATCTCCTGAAATTTTATCTTTCTAAAAATTTCAGAGGTTGATAATTCAAAAGACCCAGTCCTTCATTCACCAAACATTTGCAGATGATCCGCATCAAGCTCAGTGTTCAGCAATTCCTCCAGGACCAGACCAGAGGGTCTCGGCATCACTCTGTGTCAACTCTGGGAAAACATATTTGGTAGTCTCCGTGTGAAGAAATTCATAAACTGAAATGTTGGACTCTTAACACTAGAATGTCAAACTAGTGAATAATAAATTATAAGTCTAGATAAGCTGAAGTCAACTTGGATTATTCAGAATGTAGGCAAATAGAGGGATAGCCTTTAGCCTTTATGGGTTCCAGAGCTGTTATAGCATCTGATGAAAGTCATGAAATCTTTTCTTAAAAAAATTATACACACATAAACCATATATAATATATATACATATATATTATACAAACATACCCCACATATATATATATATATAATATATATACACACATTCATAGACACATATACACATGCAAAGTCTGCACATAATTTCTAGGGTTTTTTTTTTAATTTTTTTTTTAATTTCTAGGGTTTTGTAGACTACCCTGAATTGATTACATGCATGTATGATTCATTCATTCAACAAGTAATTAATGAGCACCTATCTATCTACACCATTCTAAATCTTGACTTTTAAGGAGATTTGAATTATCTTGAAGGGCCTTTTTATAATTAAAATATATTTTATTTCATTAACTGTAAGGCTGTTCCTTCTTGATTTCTATGATGTTGAAAAGAGCACCAGGTCTGAAGTATCTGAGAAAAAGCCAAAATAAGAGAAGGGATGATGAAGGGAGTTTGGACTGAAATTGCAGGATTCTTGGGATCTAAATAATTGATCTGTGTCATAATTTTTCTTAGGACAAGATATGTCCTTTAGTGTTGAAACTTGAGTTCCAATTAAGAAGATCACATGAACATCCATGGAAAGTAAGTAATCTATATACATATTACTGTGGGAGGAGGCTTGTTTTATTCATGAAAAAGACCAGAATCTGACAAATCAAAATCTGGCATGTAAAAAGATAGTATAGTAGACTAGTTAAGCTACCTAAGCCATTAGGTTATACAGACCCAACTGCAGATCCCACCTTTGCAACCCACTGTTTCTGAAAACTTGGACAAATTATTAAACCTCTTAGACAGTTTTATCATTTGCAAAATCATAATAATAACAGAACCTCATAAATTAGTTCCTTATAAGATTCTATATAATGATGCCTATAAAGCACTTAACTAGGGCCCAGAACAGTGTAGGTCTTCCCAATAATAATTGAATTACAAACTGTCCTTCTTGAAAGATAAGTGATTACTGTGTACCACTTAAAAGTAGATGTTCAGATATTCGGGATGAAGACAATGTAAAATTTTTGGAAAAAAAATATTTGAAATTCTGAGCTCAGTTGAGAATTAGTAAATCAATGGTTCTCTACAATAAAGATGGTCAGAAAACAACTGGTTGGGCGCAGAATTCAGGATTACTATTTTACAACCCCTCTCTTGCTCATACTCAGGAGATTGTACTCAATGCTCACACTTTATGGAAAAGTAGATACCACTGATTAGTTAACTGAAGAGGGAGTAATGACATCACACAACACCAGGGGGCACTCTCAGTTTAAGGGAAAAAAACCCAACTGTGTCACCTTTATAAACTGAGAAGGTCAAAACTTGCTAAAGGTCAGGCTAAAGGTCAGGATAGATTGTGGAAAAACTCACTATTACTGTGGTTTAAATTTAGAATTCGTCACAAATCTATTTCTTTTTATTTATTTAGCTTTCAAAAGGGTGTCATACTAGAAGGAAAACAATGCAATACGATTTCTAACATTAATACCACGGTTGCTTTGTACTACATGAATTTTTTTTTTAAACTCTCTTTAGAGATTCCATAGTTTTAATAGGAATTTCCAAGTCATTTATAGGCAAGGGATATTGTACCTACAGAAGTAAATTGAGAAGAGAGAGAGTATTTGCTGATGATAGCTTTTCAAATTACTGAAATAATTCAGTCTCCATTTCTCCCTAATGTGACTTATCCTTCATTTAGCCATTCATCAAAATAGGTGAGCTCCTATCTTCCCCATTTTTATTCATTCATTCATTCATTCATTCAGCAAATATTTACTGAGGTGGGACTATGTGTGAGACATTGGGAATAAAGAAATTCATAAACATCAATCCTGGTCACTCACATAATAAATCACTTGACAGTGAGTCTGCCCCCAGCTTACATATTAGTGAGAAGAGATTGACAATGGATATCCAAAGAAGCAAATGGCCAAAAAACTGAATATATAACTGGACAATGGCCAAACCAAGTATAAAAATAGAACTCTGACCCACAACCTGTTGCAACCTGCCCATAAAGCCAGCTCCCTTATCCACAATAAACAGTTGAGGAAGCCAGACTTCTATAAATCAGCCTTCTATCTCTAGTAATAATCTGGGATGTAAACAATAACTTCTATAACGATTGACCCCAAGTGACCAGGACTCAATTAATAATTTATATCTTCCCTAATTTTTGCCTCTACTTGCAATTTAAGACTAATCAGAGAAAGCCCAATATGTACTCCTCACTAATCACATAGGATGCCTACCTTCTGGTTAGCCTGCTTATGGCTTTCCTGGGCCCACAGCCCCCAATCAGGGCACACCTGAAATTTCCCTACTTCCACTATGAAGCTTTCCCATTCCTTTGCCTGCCTTTGAGTCTGTCAAACACATATGACAACGGCTGACTTCTTTGCTATGTAGCAAGTTCAGAATAAATAGCCTTGCTTTTCGCTTTGGTTAGTCCTCATTTATTTCCATATATAGAATATGACAGGTTTGGAAAAGTACTATGGAGAAAAATAAATCATAATTAAGGAATAGGAGTACTTGCAGGAGAGAGGTTTATCTTATATAGAGTGGCAAGGCAAGACTTAAGCAAAGACCTAAAGGAAGTGAGGGCTGGACCACGTGAATATCTAGGGAGGGGAATTCCTGAAAGGAGGAAGGGCAAGTATAACCTTGAAGGGGAGACTGCTTTATGATTTGAAAAAAATGACCATTTTCAGTGTCAGTACAGAAAAGAGAGAGAGAGTGGCCAGATAGGAGTTCAGAGGCATGCCATATATTAAGCTCTAGAGTAAGAAGAGATGCCTTTGGAGCTTTAAACAGAAGAATGGCATGATATGATTCTGTTCTCAGAGTGTCACCCTGGCTATTGTGTTGAAGTAGACTGTAGGGAACAGGGGAGAAGGCTGGGGTCCAGGTTGCAGTAATGTAGACAAAGATGGCAGTGGTTTAGAAGAGGCGGATGGTAGTGAGCCTCATAGAAAGACTTTTGGTTTTGAATATGTTTGAAGGCAAATCTGACAGATGTGTTGATGGGTGAAGTCTGAAGGGTGAAATAAAAAGGGGACAAGAGGACAAAAACCAATATTTTTAGATGCATGAAATTGGAAGATAGATAAAATTGGGAAAGGATGAAGTGGTTTGGGGTGGCTATTTCTAACAACTGGCAATTTAGTGCTAGTCACAGTGAGTTTGAGACACCTGTAGGATTTACAAAGGAAATTATGGTGAGCTCCAGACTGGGGATAAAAGTGTGGGCACTGTCAGCATGGGTGTAGAGTTAAAGCCATCCATATGGTCACCTTGAAGCAGTTTTGTGTTATAGGGGCTGGGAAAATGAGAAGGAATTCACCAAGGGGAATGAGAAAAGTGACTGGAAAGATAGGGAACAAACTAATAGAGAGAGTGGCCTCCCTGATACTAAGTGAAGAAAGCACTGTAAGAGTAAGGCGTTGTTACTGGGGACAAATCTTCTGATGGGTTAAGTAAGATGAAAACTAAGAATTGATGATGAAGTTTAACATTATAGAAATTGTTCATGGCCTTCAAAATAGTTTTCATGGAAATTGTAAAGAATAAAGTCTGATTGAGCAAAACTTGAACATAGTAGAATGGGAGGAGATAATTTAAAGATAAGTAAGAAGCTCTCTGTCAATTCTACTTAAGAAAGAGGTAAAAAAGTCTTTTTCCGTAACAGGTTTGGCACCAGAACACAGGTGTCATGAAAATCACCACTAAACCTAAACCAAGATGGGAAAGGAAAAGACTCACATCAACATTGTCATCATTGGACAGGTAGATTCGGGCAAGTCTACAGGTAGATTCGGGCAAGTCTACTGGCCATCTGATCTACAAATGTGGTGGGATTGACAAAAGAACTATCGAAAAATTTGAGAAGGAGGCTGCTGAGATGGGAAAAAGCTCCTTCAAGTATGCCTGGGTCTTGGATAAACTGAAAGCTGAACATGAACGTGGTATCACCATTAATATCTCCCTGTGGAAATTCGAGACCAGCCAAGTATTATGTGACCATCGCTGATGCCCCAGGACACAGAGACTTTATCAAAAGCATGATTACAGGCAGGTCTCTGTGCGGTCCTGATTGTTGCTGTTGGTGTTGGGAATTTGAAGCAGGTATCTGCAAGAATGGGCAGACCCATGAGCATGCCCTTCTGGCTTACACACTGGGTGTAAAACAACTAATTGTTGGTGTTAACAAAATGGATTCCACCGAGCCATCCTATAGCCAGAAGAGATACAAGGAAATCATTAAGGAAGTCAACACCTACATTAAGAAAATTGGCTTCAACCCCAACACAGTAGCATTTGTGCCAATTTCTGGTTGGAATGGTGACAACATGCTGGAGCCAAGTGCTAACATGCCTTGGTTCAAAAGATGGAAAGTCACCCGTAAAGATGGGAATGCCAGTGGAACCACACTGGTTGAAGCTCTGGATTGCATTTTGCCACCAACGCATCCAACTGATAAGCCCTTGTGTCTGCCTCTTCAGGACGTCTACAAAATTGGTGGTATTGGTACTGTCCCATGGGCTGAGTGGAGACTGGGGTTCTTAAGCCTGGCATGGTGGTCACCTTTGCTCTGGTCAATGTTACAACTAAAGTAAAGTCTGTTGAAATGCACCATGAAGCTTTGAGTGAGGCTCTTCCTGAGGACAACGTGGGCTTTAATGTCAAGACTGTATCTGTCAAAGATGTTCATTGTGGCAATGTGGCAGGTGACAGCAAGTGACCCACCAATGGAAGCAGCTGGCTTCACAGCTCAGGTGATTTTCCTGAACCATCCAGGTCAGATCAGTGCTGGATATGCACCTGTGCTGGACTGTCACACAGCTCACATTGCTTGCAAGTTTGCTGAGCTGAAGGAGAAGATAGATTGTTGTTCTGGAAAAAAAGCTGGAAGATAGTCCCAAGTTCTTGAAATCTGGGGACGCTGCCATTGTTTATATGGTTCCTGGCAAACCTATGTGTGTTGAGAGCTTCTCTGACTATCCTCTTCTGGGCCGCTTTGCTGTTCGTGACATGAGACAGACGGTTGCTGTGGGTATCATCCAAGCAGTGGACAAGAAGGCAGCTGGAGCTGGCGAGGTCTCCAAGTCTGTCCAGGAAGCTCAGAAGGCTAAATGAATATTATCCCTAACACCTGCCACCCCAGTCTTTTTTTTTTTAATATTTATTTATTCATGAGAGACACAGGGAGAAGCAGGCTCCATGCAGGGATCCTGATGTGGGACTCAATCCGGGGACTCTGGAATCATGCCCTGAGCCAAAGGCAGACGTTCAACCACTGAGCCACTTGGGGATCCCCTGCCACCCCAGTCTTAAACAGTGGTGGAGGAACGGTCTCAGAACTGTATGTGTCAATTGGCCATTTAAGTTTATTTTTTTATTTTTTTTATTTTTTTTAATTTAAGTTTAATACTAAAAGACTGGTTAATGAGAACAATGCATCATAAAATCTTCAGAAGGTAAGGAGAATGTTTTGTGGACCATTTTGGTTTTTTTTTTTTTATATGTGTGTGACAGTTTTAAGTTATTAGATCTTAAAATCAGTACTTTTTAATGGAAACAACTTGACCAAAAATCTGTCACAGAATTTTGAGACCTATTAAAACAAAAGTTTAATGAGAAAAAAAGAAAAAAAGAAAGAGGTAAAAAACTGCATTAGGAAGGGGTTGCTGGGCCAAGGGAAAGGTTTTTGTTTTTTCTTTTAAAAAGTTTGGTTGTATTGCAATAGGTTTGAATGTTTACAGTAAGCAGAATAATGGCCCACAGAATATGGCCATGTCCTAATCCCCAAGCCCTGTGAATTTGTTACTTTTCATAGCAAAAGATTTTGCATGATTGGATTAATGATCTTGATGAAGGAGATTAGTGTGGATTTTCTATGTGGATCCAGTATCATTATTTATTCAGGTAGATCCATTGTAACTACATGGGTCCTTATAAGGGCAAGTGGGAGGCAAGAGGGTGAGAAAAGGGAGGAGATGGAAGCAGATGTATGTGTGTGTGTGTGTGTGTGTGAAAGAGAGAACGCTTGGGATTCAAGGATGCTACATTGCTGTACTTGAAGATGAAAGTAGGGGTTGTGAGCCAAGGATTCAGGTAGTCTCTAGAAGGTGAAAAATAGATATGAATTCTCACTTAAATCCTCCAGAAGGATATGGAGCCCTGTAAATCCTTTTAGTACTTCTGATCTCCAGATCTGTAAGTTAATAGATTAGTGTTCTTTTAAGTCACTAAATGTGTTGCAATTTGCAGTAGCAGCAAGGAAGCGAATACAATGCTGTTGGGAATGATACAATCAAGAAGGGAAAATGATAATGCAGGGGAGAGATGGCAGCATCTGGAATGATGTCTTTCAACCTGTATCCTGAAGATATCAAATGGGATGCAGTACATGAAGGGGTGGACATTGGTAGGATTTCACTGTAGTTAGCAGGGGTAGTATTAAATGGAGTTGCAACCAGTTGATACATCCAGTGGCAGAAGCCTTTCCTCCATTTCTTCAGTGAAGTTTCAATCAACAGCATCAGCTACAATTGGAGAACTGGGGAGAGATGTTGAGGGAAAGTATGCGATAGGAGTTTAGGCAAATAATAGAAGAGAGAAGAGTAATGTAGACTGGATGGAAGAAATAAGGACCCACTTGAGGTTAGTGGTGGTGGACTGTTTGTTTAATTTCTTTCTTTAGTCATATTTAGCCTCAGAGATCTATTTCAGAGTCTGTGGAGAATTGGGTTTAATCAAAACAGATTTTGCCAGAGAAACAAAACAGGGAAAACTGGGGTTAAAAATTGAGGCTGGGAAACTCAGGTGCTTTAGGAAGAAAATGAGGACAGCATCTAAATTAGAGACATTAAAAACATGGCAAATCAATGAACTGTAGATATCAGTGGGACCAGAGTTATTGGCAATCGCATAGGGAGGTGATAAAAGCCAGAGAGTAGGAAGTTTGAGAATATGCTTTGGGAGGGTGAAGCTAATGAGAATAAGAATGTGCAGGAAGTTGATCTCTGGGGCTGCACATTGGCATCACCTGGGGAGTGCAAGTCAAGCCTGCATTAAATCAGCATCTCTGGGGATGGATTCCAGACATTAGTATTTCCTCAAAATTCTCCTGGATGAATCTAATAGGCAGGCAAAATTTGAATTCCACAGAAGTGGGTAGTTGAATGGCTTGAAAACAAGAGCACTGGAAGCACAGGAGATAATATGTATGTTGTAAAGATGAACAAGAAAACCCATGAGTTGGAATTGACCTCTTTCAAGGAAAAGTATTATGGAACTGTCAGCTGTTTTATCCTACAGTTATGGAAACTTTCGTCATTATCATAAATTAGGCTTTTGTCCTTCTTAGCACAAGGACAATTGCATTAATTATTTGTCTAGAAATCTTGGGCAGCATGTTGCCTGGTTGATGTGAAAGGAACAAGAAATAGATGAGTTTCTCTCCACCTTCCTCTACCATTACAAATGGGAAATGTTTATAGAATTCTAATTTAATATATTTGACAAATTGATGGACTTAAACTACAAGTTATGTGTACCAGTGTTCTGGCTCAGAGACACATAGGTAAACCCCAAGATCAAGTCCGAGGCATCACCAGGCATTTAAGCACCATTTAAGTATAAGCGTATACTTCTGGCACAGACACTGATAGTTACATGTTTTTTTTCCTTCTCTTTTACTAAGAGAATCTATTTTTCCTTCTCTTTCACTAAGAGAATCTCTTTTACTAAGAGAATCTCAATTTTGTTTAGAGCAAGAATGCACTATGTTAAAAATGTGCCCATGCTGTGTCTTCCTTGACCTCGTTTTGCCATATGACCCACATCAGGCCATTGAGATCTAGTGCGAGTCTCCTAAGTCAGGCTTCAGAGAAAATTTGGTTTTGTTTGGTTTGTGTTTTTTCTGATGGAGACAGACTTCCTTGGGAGCACAGGGTTTCGATCCTTTGCACGTTCCCCTCCCTTTTGCCTGGAGGCGACTCAGGCATTCTGATACTCTGTGGACCAATGCCACATGTTTGATTGCTGTGAGCTGGAGGCAGACAGACTTCCATCCCTGAGGAATTATCAGAGCAGCCCTGCCAGCCTTGAGCTGCCAAACACTACACTTTTTTTTTTTTAAGAGAGAAAAATAAACATCTAACTTGCTTAAGCAACTTCAGGAGACTATGTGTTATAAAAAGGCAAATGTAATTGCTAATGAATATAGTTTTCTTCAAAGAGTTTTAAAAATGCCTTACTGTATCCTTCACTCTCAGTATGGAAAAAAAATTGTTTAATCAGTAGATTACATGAATTATGTTTATTTTTTAATTTTAATTTTATTTGTTTAAAAGATTTTATTTATTTATTTATCACACACACACACACACACACACACACACACACACACACACAGAAAGAGGCAGAGACACAGGCAGAGGGAGAAGCAGGCTCCATGCAGGGAGCCTGACATGGGACTTGATCCCAGGTCTCTAGGATCAGGCCTTGGGCTGAAGGTGGTGCTAAACTTTTGAGCCCCCCGGGCTGCCCATACATGAATTATATTTAAATCATGTTTATGCTCATTCCTACAGTGGAATCAGCATCAATTGAGCTGGACAAATATGTAATGCAATAAAAATTCTCAAGATAGACTCTTAGGTGGAAAAGAAAAGGAGCTAACAGAATAGCATGTATACTAGGTCTTGACTAGACTTATTTTCACCTAAATCTCATCTATATTTTTCTTCTTTCTTTTCAGGTCTGGTTGTGGCAATCAGAGTCATGGTGAGAGTAAAGGAGATGTGTCCTGAGAACCAAACCTGCCTATGGCACAGCCCAGCATAAAGCCCCTGGTCTGTGCAAATGTAGGGTGAGTGGCTGCATTGCAATGAGGAGAAAGCAACGTATACTCATCCTTCTTATGAGTTCTTGAAAAACTCAAGAAACCAACTTTAAAGAAAGTTTTAAAAAATATAGCATTATTTTTTTTTCATGCTTAAGTTTATTGGCTAATGTTTTGCCAAGATAATGGCTTATTTTTTTTTAAATTGTTCACCTTTAGTTTTAGAGAGGCCAATTATTGATAAATGTTAAATACGTGGTACTTAAATTTATTAAATAATGTTTAGGGGCTTTTAGGTAACTTTTTAGAACTCAGAAGACCCTGAATGTCAATAATTTTTGATGTTTGACTTATCTATTTGAAGCCCAAAATCATTTTATAATCTGGCCTCTACATTTACATTCAATGTGAATGTGCTCCATGTTTGATGTGAATATGCTTCAGAGAACACTGTGTTTTTTCATTTTTTTAAAGTGTTCTTTCATTACTCTACATTAATTATAAGAAAAAGGTAGGGGCAGCCTGGATGACTCAGTGGTTTAGTGCCACCTTTGGCCCAGGGCCTAATCCTGGATTCCCGGGATCGAGTCTCACGTTGGGCTCCCTGCATGGAGCCTGCTTCTCCCTCTGCCTGTGTCTCTGCCTCTCTCTCTCTCTCTCTCTCTCTCTGTGTGTGTGTGTGTCTCTCATGAATAAATAAATAAAATCTTAAAAAAAAAAAGAAAAAGGTAAATGGTAAAACTACCCTGAATCCATGGACTATGCATTTGAGCAAGTGCATAAACAATTAGCACTTCTATTTGCAAACACATGCTTAAAACCAGCAGAGGGGTGTCTGGATGGCTCCGTCAGTTAAGCAATCGATGATCTCAGGATAATAAGAAAAAGTTCCAGGTCATGCTCTGCACTGGGCATGGAGCCTGTTCATGATTCTCGTTATCCCTCTCCCTCTGCCCTTTTCCATTCCCCTCCCTCTCAGCTCTTTCTCTTTCTTAAAACAAAAACAAAAACAAACCAGCAGAGCACCTGGTACAAAGCATAACATTGTTCAACGAAGCCTTTTATACACACTGGACTCACAAGTGCGTGGCAACCCTGTATAGCTTATTTTATAAGCCTTCTCATGATTTGGGCAAGAGGTATGATCAATATGAAAAATATCCACAGTGTTTACACATTTCCTCTCCAAGTGACTGATTAGTAAATCTGTGTCTGCTAAGGGCTGCATTTTTATTAGTTTGTTTATCTATTTATTTATTTATTTATGGCTGCTAGCTTTGGGATATTCTTTAGAAAATGTTATACTCTAGAGGTCACCGCTTGATCAAATTTTGAAGGCTTTCCTACTTAGGTGAGGGGAGGTTTGACATTTTATTCTCTTAGATGTGAATCACACACATTAAGCACAACAAAAAGAGCAAAAACCACTTTTACTTATCAAGAGTCTCATCTAAAATATTAAGTAAGGTGAAACCTTTTGTGATCATGAATTCTCTTAGGCTTTATGTGTTTCTTTTTGTGTAATTTTGTACATTTCTCTAACCATTCTATGAAAGAATACAGCTGATTTATGTGGCTGTTTGTTGTTTTCAAGGTGCAATGCAGACTTGCCTGCAGGAATAATGCCCACCTGTTGCTTTAAAAGGACAAAACTTTAAATGCCTTAAGAATAGATTCTACTTTCTCTGACAGATGACAAAACTCATCTTGCACTATAAATGTAAATTTGCATAACTGGGAAATGTATCCATCAGCTTTTGGGAACATTATTTAATACACTTCACACATTGTATCAGAAGAATGAATCAAGTAACACATTAGATTTATACTAATCCACTCATCACACTTTATATTGGTGTTAGTTTCAAAATAAAATTAATTCAGTATACTGTTATTGAGCATATAGTGTTTTAAATTTAAGTTGGGTATTGAAAGAGACAAAATTGAATGGATGAGTAAGAGATCATCCTAGAGATGTTTAAATCCAGACATGAGGAGAAAGTGGCATGAACTGCCACATGACTGGCATCCAAAATGATAGACTTTCATAAGAGAAGGATAAAGCACTATAGGTTTTATTAGAGAGAGAAAATAATTCCTATCTGAAGGTGAGTATGGGGAAAAAATCAGGAAAATATTCATTTAGATGGAAATTTAGATAAACTTGAAGGACAAATAGTTGGAGATTTGGTTGGGTATGAAGGACTTGGAAATTTTCTGGTAAAAGTGGATGAATGAAGAACTTTGACAATGGCATGGAGCTGGAAAACTGAAGGGTGTATTCAATTTGGTTGAGATTACATGAAAGGAAATAGCAACTAATTTGATGAGAACGGACATTTCAATCCATAATACAGGTCCAGAACCATGAACTCCAACGGAAAATGCTTCACTAAGCCACCCTAATAACATCAGAAGCTATGGAGAGAGAAAATTACACGGTCGAAGGTGCCCAATATAATATTACTCAGCAACAGGTGAGATACAGCTCTTCAATCTCTGTTCCTCTTGAGTTGAATCTTATGCTCCAATAAAACTGAATGACACTTGGTTCCTTGAAAATACTGGTAGACTCACATCTCTATGTCCTTCATAACATTTCCTTTTCCACAATTCATTGATTTGAAAAACCATGTTCCATGTCCATTATTGACCAGGTCCTCCTTTATTACCAGAGACATAGACCCCAATAGAAGAGGATTCCCACTATTATAACAGGGAGTAAAAAGCACAAGTGACCCAAGTCTGACAATGACCAGCATGCTCTGCGAGCCCATATGAGGAGCACCTAATTGAAACCCCATGCTTAGGGAGGTGGGGAAGGCATGTGGAGAGAGATAATCCATGGGTTTATTTGCCTGGCAAACGCACAAGTTTCCAGATTTAGTTCATGTTTGATTTCTCTATAAAAATATTTGTCCCTTTCTTCTCTATTCTCCATCCCCTCTTCTAAGCCAAACAAGTACATTATAATAATTATTTCTTAACCAATCATAAGTGTTATATAGCACAGAGTCCTTATAAGAGAGTATGAAATACTGAGAATTGGTTTCCTTACTTGCTGTGACAAAGTACCACCAACTTAATGGCTTAAAACAGCATGCATTTGTTCTCTTACAGTCCTAAAGGTCAGGTGTGCAAAATGAGTATTTTAGGACTAAAGCAAGATGTCAGCAGGTCTGCCTTTCTTTGAGAGGTTCTAGTAGGGAAGAATCTGTCTCCTCACCTCTCCTAGCTTCCTATAGGATATCTGTATCCCTTAATCCATGACCTTATCCTCTACCATTAGATTGTGTCACTCCAACCTCAGCTGCCATTGCCACATGTCCTTTTTCTGATTTGAACCCTCTGCCTCCTTCTTATGAGGACCCTTGTGATTACCTCAGGCCAAGCCAGATAATCCAGCACAATGGCTCCATCTCAAGATCCTTACCTTAATCACACTTGCAAAGTCCTTTTTGCTATGTGAGGTTACATTTTCACAGATTTAGGAGAGCAGGGTGTGGATATCTTTGAGGGAAGGGCCATTGTTCTGTGCAGCTGAGGCTATGTTTTATTTACTTCTGAAATCACAAGTAGATATTGCTTGCTAAACAAATAATAGTCACTGAATTTACATCTGTTGTATGTACTGGGGGTATAGAGATGTGGAATTAGCAAGACAAATTAGGAAGATATTTCTCTGCCTGTGTTCCTCACCCAATCTAAAATGACTGCATCTATCTCAGAGGCAAAATCTATCTTGATTTCTAAAGATATTATTTTCTAGCTTCATTGTTACTCTTGAAAACATAGTTTATCAGGTCAGCAATACAGCAGAATAGATGTTTTCTACCAATATCCCCACCACAAAACATTGATTTTGACAGTCATTAATGGACAAGAGTAGCTTTGTGGGAGTCCAAGAGTTCAGCGGATAAGGTTCAGCACACAGTTGTACCAAAAAAAATCTAAGAATAAATTCTTTGAAGAGGATGAGAAGAACAGTTTCACTTTACCCACATCACCTCTCTCCCAAAGCAGCACAGCTCAGTGCCAAGAAAGTACACTTGGGCCTTTGATTTCTCTCATGGGGAAAGTGAAAGCATAGGGAGTGAGCGCCCAGCTTCCCTAGACCAGCCAAGTGGGACGCTGTTCAGAAGGCCCACTTCTGTCTTGCTCAATTCTGAAGAGGTGACTGATGTGGCTGAGGGATTGGGAGAGGCTGGCAGCATGACAACCAGGGCTCAGAACTCATTAAAGGGACATGGATCCTACTACTTAACATACTCCGTTAGGAAGCCCACCCATTTGCCACTTGGGATGCTTCTTTTACAGACCCATCAACTGACTCACCCACTTCAATGCACCACTTGCCTCATCAACCCCTAGTCGCTGGTACCCTGCACATGCCTCCATGGACAATGAATGGGAGCCTTTGCAGAAAGCAAGCAAGTACATGTAGAAAGCTGGACCAACTCTAGGATTGGAAGGAGACACACAAATAGGCTGAAAATGAAGGGATGGAAATAGATATTCCATGCCGATGGAAACCAAACGAGAGCAACAGTAGTCATACTTATAGTAGACAAAACAGACCTTAAATAAAGAATTATATCAAGAGATAATGAAGGTCATTATATAATAAGGGGGCCAAATCATCAAGAGAATATAACTATTGTAAACATATATGCACCCAATTTTGGAGAACCTAAATTTATAAAGCACTTATTAATAGTTGCAAAGGGAGAAATAGCAATGCAATAATAATAGAAGATTTCAATGCCCCACTTAAAAATAATGGATAGATCATTCAGATGGAAAATCAATAAGGAAACATTGAACTGGAAGTACGCTTTAGACCAAATGGACCTCCCAAACGTAAATACAACACTCCATCCAACAGCAGCAGAATGCACATGGAACATTCTCCAGGATAGATCACCTGATAAGTCACAAAACAAGTCTTAACAAATTTAGGAAGATTGAAATTATATCAATTAACTTTTCTGGCCACAGTGGTATATATAAAACCAGAAATCAATTAGCAGGAGAAAATCGGAAAATTCACAACTATGTGGAAATTAAACAACATGCTCCTGAACAACCAACGAATCAAAGAAGAAGTAAAAAAAGGAATAGAAAAAAGAATCTTAAAACATTATAATGGAGGCACAACATATCAAAACTTATGAGATAGATATAGCAAAAATAGTTCTATCAGGAAAGTTCATAGTGATAAGCACCTAAGTTAAGAAAACAGTAAGACGTCAAATTAAAATAACTATACATATCCAGAAATTAGAAAAAGAAGAGCAAACCAAATAAAAAATTATCAGAAGAAAGGAAACAACAAACACCAAAGTAGGAAAATGCAAATGAAAACCACAATGAGATTTCACTTCCATACTTGTTAGGATAACTGTTACCAAGAGGTCAAAGATAACAAGTATTAGTAAGGAGGTAGAGAAAGGGATACACACTTGTACATCATTGGTGGGAGCATAAATCAGTATATCCATTATGGAAGCTCTTCAAAAAATTGAAAATAGAACTACTACATTATCCAGGAATCCCACTTTTGGATATATATCCAAAGAAAGTAAAATCAGTGTCTCAAAGAGCTGCACTTCCATGTTCATTGCTGCATTATTCACAATAGCTAATAATTATTCCAGTATGTGGAAAAAACCCAAGTGTCCATTAACTGATGAATAGATAAAGGAAATGTGGTACACACGCACCCAAATTAAACATTACTCAGTTTTAAAAAGAAATAAATCCTGTTATTTATAACAGTGTGGATTAACTTGGAGGACATAGCACCACGTAGAATAAGTTAGACGTGGAAAGATCAATACTGAAAACTCTCACTTATATTTGGAATCCAAAAAATTGAACTCATAGTAAGAGAATAAAATGGTGGCTACCAAGGACCGGAACTTGGGAAAATGGGAAGATGTTGGTCAAAAGTACAGATTCCAGTTTAAGGTGAATAAGTTGTAGAGACCTAATGTATAGCATGGTGACTACAAAAATAATGACTTGTGTACTTGAAATTTGCTGTAAGAGTAGATCTTTTGTGATCTTATTAAACACATACATACACACACATAAGTACATACATACACAAAGGTAATTAGGTGAGTTAATAGATATGTTAATTAACATGATTATGACAATCACTTCATAATGTGTATATATTTGAAAGCGTCACATTGTATACCTTAAATATTTGAATTTGCCAGTCATAAAGTTGCAAAAATTTAAAAAATTAAATTAAAACAGTTATTCTAATTGTTGTTTCTTTGTATTAAGGTCTTTTGTGTTCTGCAACTTACCATAATACATATGGTATTATGTATTTATCTTTGTATTTATCTGCAGAGAATTAAATGCGTTTTCTAACTGTTCGTCTTTTCATTTTGTTGTTTCTTTTACTGTACAGAAGCTTTTTGTTTTGATGTAGTCCCAATGTTTTGTTTTGTTTTGTTTTGTTTTGTTTCCCATGCCTTAGGAGACATCTGGAAAAATGTTGCTATGGCTGATGTCAGAAAAATTACTGCCTATGCTCTTTTCTAGGGTTTTTATGGGTTCAGGTTTTACATTTAGGCCTTTAGTCCACTTTGAGATTATTTTTGTGTATGGTGTAAAAAATAGTCCAGTTTCATTCTTTTTTGCATGTAGCTGTCAAGTTTTCCAAACATCATATATTGAAGAGACCTAACTTTGACTACTTGGAAATTCTGATTTCAGATTCTGACTTTCTGGAAAATTCTTATTCATTTTTTCTGACTATGGCCTTCTTCATTCTATATATTATCTCCAATTAAATGTAACTCCTGTTAAGCTCACTTTGACTTCCTCTGTCCTTTCCCAACACTTAAATTTTTTTTCCAACTTTTTCCTTATGACACATAAATAATTCTTAAAGTGTATTTTCCAATGATATCAATATTTTTAATCTCTTGTAAAACCAATTTTTCAATTTTTTATTCTTAATTTTTCTACAATTTCCCTTTGTTTTGCTTTGTCTCTAACACACCTGCTCATTTTTTAAATGAGCTTTACTTTCTTAATTTAAGTCTACATTTTATTTTATTATACATATTTTCATTTTATAATCTGTATCCAATAATCTCAATATCAAGTTTTTGGAGGTCTCATTCTGCTATTTTTTTTCTTCTGCCAGTTCTCACATATTATGATGTTTCCTTGTATATTTTGGGATTTGTGACTATGAGTTCTATTTATTGAAAACCTGTCCATGGGAATTCATGGATGAATCCTTCAGAAAAGAGTTACACTTGTTTCTGTTAGGCAATTTAAGCCATCGCCAACCCAGATTTGCTTTAAATTAAAATTCCCAGCCTGCAATTTTGTGGACCAGGCAAACAGTCTTAATCTAGACCCAAATGTTTGCATGTCCGCAACGTCTCAGGCTACTTGTGAAATTTGAGTCTGAGGTAAAACAAATTTACTTTCTGTTGGACTTACTGGTAGAAATTCTTTCTATTTTAATCTAAGTTGTTGCTCTTTGAGAATCTTATCCTTATTCTAGGGTGTCTAATATGAATCCAAGCTTTTGCCAAAGTCCTGTGGGGCCAGCCATCCCAACCAGTCATCCTAGGCTACCAGGGAATGGTAGATTCCCTAAGGCTACTCATAGATTTTTCTTTTGCTAATCTCCTAAGGATAAAGTTTCTACCTAGTTCTTATTCTCAAAATATTTCTCTTATTTTCTTGAAAACTTCCTATGTGTTAAAGTGATTTTTCATTCAAAACTTTTAAGTTTTCTTTTTTTTTAATGAGTAAATGATAGAATATTGGTTTCCAAGGTCAACATAAAGTGATGAATGTCAATTAAACTGCTGAATTGAGGATCCCTGGGTGGCTCAGCGGTTCAGCTCCTGCCTTTGGCCTGGGGCATGGTCCTGAAGTCCTGGGATTGAGTCCACATCGGGCTTCCTGCATGGAGTCTGCTTCTCCCTCTGACTATGTCTCTGCCTCTCGCTCTCTGTGTCTCTCATGAATAAATAAATAAAATCTTTAAAAAATAAATTAATTAAAAAATTAAAGTTCTGAATTGATAGCCTATGCTTAATAGCACAAGAAGATTCTTTAATGGAAATTGAATAACCGCTGACTTAAATTGAACAAAAATATACAAATATCTTTGTCAGATTTTATGATTCATTTTAATACTGTTCCTGTCAAGTAAATAACCTGCTTAAGAAATTATAATTGCAGGGCACCTGGGTGGCTCAGTCAGTTAAGCATCCAACTCTTGGTTTCAGCTCAGGTCATGATCTCAGGGTCAGGAAATCAAGCCCTGCATTGGGCTCCACTCTCAGTACACAGCCTGCTTGGAATTCTCTCTTTCCCTCTCTCTGTCCTTCCCTCCTCCTCTCTCTCTCTCTCCAAAATAAATAAATAAAATATTTATTTAAAAAAGGAGATTTATAATTGGCCTCAATGTTCAATCTCCAAAAATCTAAACTCCTCCTCCTTCTAAGGCTCTCTAATATTAACCCCAACCTCATTCCTTTACTGTATAAATCTTACTAAAATGTATAAAAATAAAGTTTTTAATAATTAAAAATATGACTCTTGTGCCAACATAGAATATAAATGCATTTCAAAAATGTACCACTAATTGAGCCCCTGGGTCAGAAAGGCTGGTTGCAAGAGTATTTGAGTAAAGCCATATTGAGATAAGTTAAAGACAAACCTCTTTAGTGTCCCAAGAGCAATAAAACATAAATTATCCTCTGTCCAGAAATTATTTGCATTTTTATAGGAAAAAGAGTAAGTTAGCATGTAATTTCACAAAGTATGAGCCCTAACCAACAGTCTATATCAAGTAAAACAAACATACAATCCCCTAATAAATTAAATAATCTTTGGTTGAGTCTGTTAAGCAATGATCCTACATGACATTGAAAGGACATGTGGTTCTTATTTTGCCTTATTTCTAAGTAGTACCTTTTTTTTTTTCCACATTACAGGTGTGAAGTCTATAACATCAGGGGCTTACCATTCTTACCTACTTTTCTGTGACTACTGCACAGTGGAGTGAGCTAACACATAGTAGGTAGTAGGTACATTACCTGAGCTGATGTAGATAGAAAGTGAATCAATGAAACTGTCCTACTATCCATGCCTTTTTCTCATATATTAATCTAAATGAGGATATCCCTCTCTATTGGACCAGTCACCTTTTTATATAAAATATTTGCTCATGTCCTATGGAATATTCTGAAATGCATATCACAGATTATATGAAATAGTCATTTGGAAATGTCATTATTATTTCCTATCTATAATGTAAGGAACATTTTAAAGGAAAATAATTTATTTAAGATAATACATACTTTATTATGTGATTGATTGGAACTTCCACACTGAAAGATATAGAAATTAGATGCTTGCTTTACATGTGGATTCACTGTCAATATGAGAGCTACAAAAATAGACTAATACAAATGTTAGATTTGTATCTAAAATTCCCTGACTACCATTGCCATGGACAATGGGACTTTTTAAATGATGAAGAGTTTTTAATATAAGTTCTCAACAAAAGAAAATTCAACCTGCCCTTGCCCTTGAATTACTGGTTATGGCATTCCTGGATTTTTCGTCTTGCATTAAAAAAAAAAAAAAAAGTTTTTACTTCAAAGTGGAGTAGAGTTCTATGTTCATAGTCATAAACGGGTTTTTCACACTATCCTCAAAATCACTAAGAAGTTGTGTAAGATACAGGACAATGAATCTTTGTAAAGGACTGTATTTTATGTCTTGTTTGTACAAGATAACCAATAGACTCCCATTGATTAAATGCCAGCCAAGTTCTCAATGGTTGTGGCAAATACCACTCCCCCCAAACACTTACTTTCCTTTTCAAGAATGCTCCTAAAATGTATTCCTCTGACTCAGAACCACTGGTGGAGGATTATCTTACCTATTTTTAAAGGCCCAATTTGAATACTGCACCTTCATATTTCCCAGTGATCCCTGCAGACATTATTTCATTTCTTCAATACTTGACAACTATTTTTTTTTTTGACAACTTTTAAAGTTTGTACATGCAGCGTAGTGATCAAGAGTGTGTACTTGGCAATCTCCTGGTCTGAGTTTCTATCTCAGATACCTTCTGTGTCCTTGGGCAGCTCACCTAACTTCTCTGTGTTTCAATCTTCTGCCTCTGTAAAAAAGCAAATGAAATTGGTAGCTATCTCACTAGGTTGTTGTAGGGAGAAAATCATGTCAGTTACAAGAATAAAAATTGTTAAATTTTTAAATTTCCTAACACATATTAGGCATTTTTCTAATTAGTACAAGGTACTACTAGTCCTATTTCTTTTTTTTTTTTATTTAAATTCAATTTGCCAATGTATAGTGTAACACCCAGCACTCATCTCATCAAGTTCCCTTCTTAGTGCCCATCACCCATTCACCACATTCCCCCTACTCTCCTCCTCTTCCACAACCCTTTGTTTGTTTCCCAGAGTTGGGAGTCTCTCATGGTTTGTGTCCCTTTTTTCCCCACTCAGTTTCCCTCCTTTCCCTTACAATCCCTTCCACTATTTCTTATATTCCATGTATGAGTGAAACCATATGATGATTGTCCTTCTCTGATTGACTTATTGCACTCAGCATAATACCCTCCAGTTCCATCCTGCTTCTTAAAGAAGATGGTAAGCTCTTTGAAGGTGGAGCTTTATTTATTTATTTATTTTTTGTAAAGAAAGGGTGATTGCCGTATACAATGCCTCATTTGGTTGTGTTCAGAGTCTTGGAAGCTTGATTGCCCAATGTTCTCTTACAAACAGACATTGAGAGTTTGTTTGGAGGTTCTAGCAGAGGAGCGGATGCAACTACTCATACACCCTTGATCCAAGAACAGTCTTTATGGGGGAGAGTCAGAATGTTCAGCTTCAGGAGGGATGTACCTGAAGTGGTGAGGGAGGAAGGGACACCTGCCTAGGCAACCAGATCAGCCCAATCAACACTGATCAATGGGGTGACAAATGTCATAGCAAGATCACCCTGAAGTGGAGCATTTCAACAGTGATAAATAAACTGTTGATAAATGATACATACATACTTGTTAATTATGTATAGTTAGTTTGAGCAATTGCTGGGCCACAATATCTACCCAAAAACTCTTGCAAATGTGTTAGAATTGCAAAGCATACTACAAATATTCCTACAAAAGAATTATTAATTCAAAGAAGAGTACTTAAAAGCAGAGGACACTAAAAACATTTTTCTTGTTACTGATTTGGAATGCCTTTGGTCAAGTCACTGAGCTGCTCTCTATTCTCACTTTTCCCACGACTAAGTACAGATGTAGCACCTACTCCTGCTCTCTCTCTTGGGAATGTTGTAAGGTTAGATAATGTGTATAAAGCCTTTGTTCCTCAGGCCACGGTACAATTATCTATCCTCTTATTAAAATTTTTCTATCCTGTGACACTAGTCATTATAAAGGGTCTTGGTGAATCATATTCTCCTTTGGATTTTCTGTGCCAGAGGAAGGTGTGTCTATCTATTTTTTCTTAACCACTAAACCCTACAAAATATTCACCACCTTATTATATAGTTGAGCAGTATTACATAAAACTTTAAATGTTCTCACCATCAGCTTTTATGATCCTCATTAAAAAGTTCAGGAGAAATCACTGAATTCAGATGGTGGAGAGCCTTGGTTTTATATTTCCATCTTTCACGGTGAAACATTAACTTTCAAATTAACCATGGTAGAACCTGACAATTTTCCATCTCTATGCAATTAAACTTATAATTAAGTGCCAATTGTTACTGATTTTTAATTTGTTTTTGTAAGAAAAATCCATACATTTTTAAGGTTAAAGGAGCACTTAACTCGAATTTAATTAAATGCAACAAACCTAAAGTAGCATATGGAATTGTAAAATGTGGCTCTTAGGCCACCTTATCTGAGCCTGAATCCTGGCTTTACATTAGCTGGATGACATCCCACCCTAGTTTGCCACATCTGGTATCCTCTCCTGAAAGATCGAGATGAATATAATACCAACCCTCTGGGGTTATCTTGAGTCTTAATAATGATAAGTGATAATGCAGATCACATGGGTAATGACATATATCATCTGTGTGGTATATGTCCATGCTTACCGAACTAGTAGCCATGACTCTCTGTGCTGGGGGCTTGACCTGCACAATGCAGAACATTCAGTAGCATCCCTACTCACTAGATGTCAGCAGAACCTCCCGAGTGTGAACAAAATGTCTCCAGATATTGCCAAATGTGCCTCGGGGAATAATACTGAGAAACACTGTTTTATAATATAATAAGTTTTATGGGGAGGAGGTGGAACCTTTATGAATTGACATAGTCCCTGACAGCCAGAAGCATACCATCAAATGCAGGAAGAGACTTAAAACATGATATATCTCATTGGAACTGAGATATACATCAGAGCTTGAAGTCAGGCTCTGAACATTGTTGACTGTCTCTGGTTGCCTCATGTCCTCATTTGCAAAATGTAGATAATCGTTAGAAATAAGCAGATAGTTCAGATAGGGGAAAAATAAATGCATAAAAGTTAACAGTTTTCTTATTTTACAGTTTCAGATTATAAAAGATACAGGATCCAAATGATAACAAATGGATAAAACATCTAGAAATAAAATCAACAAAATAAAACACTTTAAATCAAGTGAGAGACTGTAATAAACTTTAATCTCATATGACTGTTGGCCATTCTTAGTCTAATAATAGGATTTGCTTATTTCCTATCAGAATCCAATGTAGTTTTTGTTGTTAATTTAACAAGTCTATTTTAAAGTTCATCTGAAAAAAGGCCAAAAGTATTTAAAATGTGGACAACAGTTTTTTTAAAATAAAATTACAATAATTAAAAGATGATGTACTGATGTGAAATTAGACTAAAAAGAAAACCGGCCTAGTTACAAAAGCAGACAAAAAAATGTGAACAGATTTCTAGCAAGTTATAAGACCATGATGTAGAATAGAAAATCTAGAAACAATATGAGTATACTTTTAATATGATATTCAAAAGTATTTCTTGAACCCATACTATCTTCCTGGCATAGGTCTAAATACTGGGGTGTATTAGGACATAAAACAGGATATGTCCTTGTTCTCTTAGTTTGCTTATACAGAAAGACAACTAAAAAATCAACTCATAGATTTATATTATAATGTTTAATAATGATAAGTGATTTTAAAGAAATAATAAAGAAGGAAATAATGACAGAGTGATGGAGAAATTCCAGTTTGGATAGGGTGGTCAGTCACTGGTCAGGGAAGTCTCCTCTTACTGGGTAACATTTGAGCAGTGATCTTAAAGAAGCATATAGGAAGCTCTGCACATATATGAAGGCAGAGAGCATGGAGGGCTCTCAGGTCAGAACAGTGGAGCTTATGTCAAAGGATCTAGGGACCATATTGTAGGGATACTGGATTTTATTCTAAGTTTGATGAAAAGCTATAGGAAGAACCGGGAAACATGGTCTGTGGAGAATAAACAGCAACAGGAAAAATGGCAGTAGTAAGACTAACTAGAAAACAATTTCAGTAGAGTGGTAGGTTAGACTGTAATATTTGGGATGAAGAAGGTGAGAAATAGTTGGACTTTGGATTTGAAGGTGGAACATAAAGAATTGTGATGGATTGCATGTTGGCTGTGAACCAAAGGTGTGAGATAAGGATGCCTTCAAGTTTTTTTGGCCTAAGAAACTGGGCATATAGAGATTGTATTTACTGAGATTGGGAAGAAGTAATTTGGGGTAGTTTCGATAATCAAGAGTTTAGTTATGGATAAATTATGTTTGAGATGTCTATTGGACCCCAATGTGGGAAACGTCCAACAGGTTAGACAGATGAGTTCAGACTTCAAGGAAATGTCAACAACTGATGATAAAAAGTTGAAGATGGTTTTCAAGCCTGAGGCTGGATTAAATCACCACGAGTGTGCCTGCAGAGGAAGAGGTATGGAGATCCAAGGTGCTGGGTGAGCCCAAGCATAGGGCAATTTGATATAGTATGTCTATTTTTTCTATTGTTGCTGTAACAAATTGCCACAAACTTGTGGTTTAAACTTCACACATTTATTATTTTATAATTCCAGGTGTAAGAGGTCCACAATGGGTCCCACTGGACTAAATCAAAGTATTAAATGGGGCCGGGTTCTTTTGAGAGGTTTTTTTTTTTTAACAGAATCTCTATAAAGACAATCTGTTTCTTTGCCTTTTCCAGCTTCTAGAAGTTGACTCATGAGCTCTGCTCTTCATCTTGAAAGTTAGCAACATTTGGCTCTCCTTTCCATGCTGCCATCCCTCTGATTGTTCCTCTTCTGTCTCTCACTTTTAATGAGCCCATTCATGTGGTCCAAGATAATCTCCCAATCTTAAAAATCACCTGCAATCATCTAAGTTCACCTGCAAATTTAACTCTTTTTCCATATAAATGAATATATTTATAGGTTCCAAGTATTAAGTTGTTAATATCTTTGCGGGGCTGTTACTCTGCTTCCTACAATGTGTAAAAAAGAAAGCATGTTTTAAAAAACAGGAAAACAATGCTTTATTCAATAAAAGATGTAGATATAATTGGCTAAAAGATATGAAGAAAGAATTTAAGTGAATTCTCATCCCACATCATGTATTTTTAAAGACCAATGTATTAAAATTTCCTCGTAAAAATCACAATCTTCTTGAGAACTGGAATAGTTTATGGCAGAGCATGCTAAGAAATTAAAAAGAAAGCATGAGGGAAAATACTAACTGACTTCTGGCACATTGGTACAACAAAGCAAAGCAGAAGTAAAATTTAAGGCAAGCAGCACACAGAACTATAACATAAATGCAGATTTCATAGTGCTATTTCTAATATATAAAATCACAATATGTTTTTGTAAGCTTATTAAGATTTTGATTTCCTTAAAAGCAAAACAAAAGGTGCAAGTCCTTTAAAAGTCTGGCCATTTTTTTAAAGATTTTATTTATTCATGAAAGCCACACAGAGAGAGGCAGAGACACAGACAGAGGGAGAAGCAGGCTCCCTGCAGGGAGCCCAATGCAGGACTCAATCCCCAACAGGGACCACACTCTGGACCACACCCAGAGCCAAAAGGCAGATGCTCAACCACTGAGCCACCCAGGCATCCCTGGCCATCTTTTTTTTTTTAAAAAGTTTCATTTAAATTCCTTAGTTGGGGCTCCTGGGTGGCTCATTCGGTTAAGTGTCCAACTCTTGGTTTCAGTTCAGCTCATGATCTCAGGGTCATGAGACTCACCCTGGAGTGGGGCTCCACACTCAATGTGGAGTCTGCTTGAGATTCTCTCCCTTTTCTTCTGCCCCTCTTCCCACTTGTGGGCACACTCACATGCTCTCTCTCTCTCTTAAATAAATAAAATGTTTAAATTCCAGTTAGTCAATGTATAGTATTAGCTTAAGGTGTACAATATATTCAACACTTCCATACAATGCCTGGTGCTCATTGCAAGTACCTTCTTAATGCCATCGCCTATTTAACCCATTCCACCCCCCCCCACCTCCCCTCTGGTAACCATCAGTTTGTTCTCTATAGTTAAGAGCCTATTTCTTGGTTTGTCTCTCTTTTTTCTCCTTTTGCTCATTTGTATTGTTTCTTAAACTCCACATATGAAAGAAATCATATGGTATTTGTCTTTCTCTGACTTATTCTTAGCATAAGACTCTCTCTAGCTCCATCCATGTCATTGCAGATGGCAAGATTTCATTCTTTTCATTATGATTTCATTCAGTTATGGCTGAATAATATTCTATTATATATATATAATGGAATATTATTTGTATTCGCACCACCCTCCCGCCCTTCCCGACTCTCCCCATCCCTCCTGACCAGATTCAGGTATTAGTGGTTGAAGGTTTGGTCCCTCCTCCCTCACTCTCTTGACACCCCCCTCTCTGCTTCCTCCTCCAGCCTCCATCGTTTTTTTTTTTTAATATCAATTTATAGAATTTTTTATAAAAGCCTTTGATTTTTGTAATGGGTGGAGCCCCGCCCCGGCCCAGGCCTCCCTCCATCCTGCCAGGTGCCCCACAGAGACCAATAACATTTTGAAACAATAAAGTTTTTTGAGAAAAAAAATATATCCATTCATTAGTTGATGGACACTTGAGCTGTTTTTATAATGTGACTATTGTAGATAAAGGTGCTATAAACATTAGGGTGCATATATGACTTTCAACTATTATTTTTGTATATTGGGGTGAACACCTAGTAGTACAACTGGTGGATAGTAGTGTAGTTCTATTTTTAACTTTTTGAGGAACCTCCAAAATATATAACTAACATACCAAATGAATGGTATTACTAATAAGGGAAACTGGGTGTGAGATATAAAAACTCTCTGTATGAGCTTCTTAAATTTTTCTAGATGAGACAGAACATGGAAGACTCCTAACTCTGGGAAATGAACTAGGGGAGGTGGAAGGGGAGGAGGGCGGGGGGTGGGGGTGACTGGGTGGCGGGCACTGAAGTGGGCACTTGACAAGGATGAGCACTGGGTATTATTCTGTATGTTGGCAAATTGAACACCAATAAAAAATAAATTTATTAAAAAAATAATAAAATAAAATAAAATATTAAAAACATTGAAAAATAAATAAATAAAACTGTTATAAAAAGGTCTATGTGAAATATAACAAAATGGACTGTTTATATGAAAGGAATGTCATAAAATAAGTATCGAATGAATATATTTTGATCGTTTTGATTATAAAATTAGCATATGGAAAACATTTACTATATGCAGTAAGTTAACAAATTTATGTTAATTATTTTGTTTAATCAATTTGTACAGAAGAGAAAAACAGGGTTAGAAAGATCTCTTGGTAGTCTTTAAACTCATATCCATAAGAACTTGAGAGTCTCCAAAATATTTAGAGACATTTCTGTTCAATGAGAGTTTTCAATTATGTTGGATTTTTGTCTGGATGATAGTTGTACTTGCCTCCTGCCCTATGACTGACCCAAGTGATTATCTAAAGTGAAAACATTCAACACGTAATATACTTGATCTGACTTCTTTCAGGTTGGCCTGTTCAAATTTTAAAGTAAGAATATTATGGATACCTGTGCTCAGTGGTTAAGTGTCTGACTCTTTGATATTGGCTCACCTTAAGAGCTCAGGGTCCTGAGATCAAGCCCCACATTTGGGTTCCTGCTCAGTGGAAAGTCTGCTTATCTCTCTCCCTCTGTCCTTCCCCTTACTTGCGCTCTCTCGAATAAATAAGGTCTTCAAAAAACTAAAGTAAGAATATTTGGTCTGCGTAACATAGTTACTGGTTTAATTATTTTTACTATTTATACAGATATAATTGTTTTGCAGTGATAGTTTTCAATTTAAATAAATTCAAAATTAGTCTTTAGTTTGCTAAATCATATAATAGAGACATTGATTTGCCTTTGTGAACATGACATTGCACACTGACATAATTTTTTTAAATGCAGGTAAAATGTAGTCATAGCACATTGTACTTATGTAGAGTTCAGAGTCACAGAACTAGCTAGTGGGATATTGAATTCTTGCAATATACAGTGACACTCAGGAAATATCAAGTAAAGAAAGAACTTGCTAAACTTTTCTTATATTTGGGTCCAATGCAATGAACGGATCTGATTTTTGCACAGCTCATTAGTAAGTATAGAAGTAAATATGCAATAAAGAACAGTACATTTTAATTTGCCAGTATTTTGCTTATGAACAGGCTCTCAAATGTTTTGGCTCATCAGAATATTGGATCAGTTTAAGAACAATTTCTTTGTTAAAATGAAAAAAAATGACAGTGATAAATGAATGCTTCAGATAATGGTGTATCACACTGGATATCCAACAAATAAAAAATGATTTGTGGAGGGTAAAGTATAAAAGTGTATCTTCCTGCTAATAAATCTAACAACCAAAATTTAGTTTCAGAAATTCAATACTATGTACCAAATCAAAGTAACATTGATAATTTAAATTATATCAGTTGTGCAGTTTTGTCTGTATTTAATTTGTTGATTATTTGGGTTTTATGGTTTTTGTAAGAGCTATAAACGTAAAAGTTTATACTACGTTTTATGTTTGAGCATAACTGAAGTAATATTATGATATAAAAGGTTTTTTAAAAACTTGTTCTTCAAAGGTATTTGAACATAATTCACAGTTGAGAAGCACTATACAAATACTCTAGTGGAGGTGTTTTCAATGATAATGGATAAATATCATGCCCTCACTTGCTTTTTAAAAAATAGCATTGCCTAATTGCAAAAAGATAAGAGCAATAAATTCATCATTTTTATTTCAAAGCTCTTTCACCACCTACTCACATAAGATGGAGTTTAACTAGAAATATAAAATATTTACACTCAAGATTCTTGTCAAGGAGAATAACCTCAGATTCACTCTCGAGTCTCAAAAGCTCTATGGAGAGAAATAATATGAATATAAAATTACCTTAAGGATATACAATCCATCTTTTCATATAGATCAGTGCCTCTCAGTCCCAGCTGCATACTAAAATCACCTAAGACACTTAAAAAATACTGATGTCCGAGTCCCATCTTGAGCTATTCTGATTTAATTAGTTTGATGTGAGACCTGATATGTTTAATAACTTCCCTTGTATGATTCTAATTAAAAACCAAAACTGAGAACCACTGAAACAGAAACTCTGAACCAGTGCTTCTCATGCTGTCTGGCTGTTGGTATCACAGGGGGTGCTTTTACAGTATCAAATCTGCTATAACAAAACCCAATATAAATGAAAATTCTGAAGCCACATCCCCACCCTCCAAGCTCCTAATTTAATGGGTCTGGGGTGGGGTCCCATGCACTGGTATTGTTTCACAGCTCCCACAGGTAATTCTAATGTGCAGTCAGACTGAGAGCCACTGATTTAAGACCTGAACACCTGGAACATCGTATAGACTCCTGTAAAATAAGAACACCTGGACAAATTTGTCTACTCTATTTACTATAAGGATGTTATTCATTGTATTCCATAGTGAAAGAAGTTCTTTCTGGTGTCAGAAGCAGGGAGAGTTAAGCAACTCCTAAAGACATGTCTTTGCTTTTATTGCATGGACACAATAATGCTGCTAAAAAGCTTAGAGACAAGGGGTGCCTGGGTGGCTCAGTCAGTTAGGCAACTGACTCTTGACTTTGGCTCAGGTCCTGATCTCAAGATTGTGAGACTGTGCCATGTTGAGCTCTATGGTCAGTGTGGAGTCTGCTTGAGATTCTCTCTCTCTGCCCTTCCCTCCCTGTATGCAGACTCTTTCTCTCCCAAATAAATACAATCTTAAAAAAATAAATAAAAAGCGTAGAGGCAAGTTCCTGGCCAATGCTTAGCAAATGTGGCACTTATTTGTTGGAAAAACTTCATGCATTTTTATCTTATATTTTCTTTTTTAAAATTTTTATTTATTTATTCATGAGAGAGAGAGAGAAGCAGGCTCCATGCAGGGAACCTGATATGGAACTCCATCCCAGACTCCAGGATCATGCCCTGGGCTGAAGGTGGTGCTAAACTGCTGAGCCACCTGAGGCTGCACCTATCTTCTATTTTCTAGTCGTATTTTACCCTGTCCCCCAAATCCTCATTTGCTTTTCATTAATCACAAGTCTCCTTTTTTTGTTGCCTATCTTGACAAGTTGTCTTCAGTGATTTCTACAGCTGTATGAGGTGCAAAAAATGAAGGTGAGAAGGTAAAAGGAAGAGGAAGATAAATTCAAAGATTTCTATAGCATATTCTCAACTATCTGTGGAAGCAAGAACACATACATTGAATATAGGTTTTTCATTACCTGGAGAGAACTCAGATTTCCCTGATTGGTTTAATACAAAAGTCCATTTTAAATACTGACATGTAAGTAGCCCAAAGACAGTTGAAATTTGAGGTAGTAATGCAAGATAATAGGATGAATTTGATTGACTACCCAGTGGTATTAAACCTAATTCAGTTGGTTTTTAGATTACCCCAAATGCATTCCTGGAATAGAAAACTTTTTTTTAATGAGGTGTTTAAATTGTTATGTAGTACATTTCATTACATAAATCCAGTCTTTAACTCCAGAGAGAAGTATTCAAACTGTGAATTTATAATTTAAGAAGATATAATTAAATATTGATCCTTAAGTTAGAGGATAGCCTACTTAAATGAAACATTGTATTAATTAATTCATTCATTATTCATTCAAACAATATTTCTTGAGCTCACTACTGCTGGCCTAGTCTGAGACAGGCTCTCTGCTGTATACTGGGAATCTAATGGTAAACAAAGTAGACACAGTCTCTGTTCTCATAGAATCTATACTCTAGATCAGAACAGACTTAAATAAACATAATTAGAAATGCATATTTATTTAGAATTGGTGGGAAAAATGCTCTGGAGAAAAATGTACAGTACTATGGAAGGCTAAACCAACGACAGGGGATAGAATTGAAGTTTGGTATGATCTCCTTCAGAACTAGTTTCTCTTGTGACTAAATTTGGATCCAAACCTGAAGGAGAATGAATGGTTACAGGTCAGGGGGATTGGGAAGTGTGCTTTAGGTAGAGAGATTAGCATTATACCCAAGTCAGTAATAGCATAGGAATCTCTCTATATATGTGTATATTCATGCATTTACTCCCATATGGCTTCAAATCAAGCTAATAGACACCCAACTAAAACTTTTCAACTCATTTGTACTTGCTAAGACTTGCACTGGCCACTGAGGGGGACAAGACAACATCTTTCAAAATAGACACATAATAAGTTGGAAGAATGTCTGAACATTTTCAGGGGTGTATCTCCTGTAAAGGGAGAAAAGTAAGGCAAGACGAGGATGCTTTGAGCGTCCTAATTTTTCCTCACAGATGTTACACTCCCACTCCTATTCACTGGAAGCTGATGCTGTAGGTAAAACTCTGACACATTTTTATAGGGAGAAGTCAAAAGTCCTGCAACCTAAATTAGATTCTTTAGGACCTCAGAACAAGTCCCAGGAGGACATGACAATAAAGTGAATCATCAGTCTGTATTGTCAGAGTCCTCTCCCTGATTGTGATCTGATCATAATTTCTGGCCAGGATGGAGGTTACAAATTCTTACATTTGTGTATAGTCCAGACTGTTCCTATGGGCTGCAAAACATCTAATTCTCTACATTATTTACTGGGATGGCTCATGGGCAAACCAGACTCTACATCTGAAATGTAACTCTTGATCTATTTCTAAAAGGTCACTCATCCTTCAAGGGTCTCTTCCCTCAGTACATGCACCCCTCATACAGTGCTGCTCCTGCCAATGAAGACAGTTACACCTGAATCAGTTCTCACCTCTAGTTCATCACTTAACACTCCAGTTTTAATTCCCATGCACAGTGCAAATCCATCCACTCCTTTGTACCAGGTGGTGACCTGTCCTCTGTGACCACCTCCCTTATCTCCCATTTGGACGATTACAATAGCCTTCTAACTGGTTTCTTCATGTTCTATTTTGTGTCTTTCCAATCCTTTCCCCCCAAATACAGATTTAAAAAAAAATTGTTTGTTTGTTTTGAGAGAGAGAGCACGGAAGTGGGGTAGGGTAGAAAGAGAAGGAGCAAGAAAATTTCAAGCAGGCTCCATGTTGAGTATGAGGCCTGATGAGGGACTCGATCTCACGACCTTGAGATTTTCTCTATACTCTGTGGTTTTACACACAGCTATATTTCAATTTCTAATTCCATATATTTTTAATTGCTTGCTTAGTATTTACTACTCTCACTAAAATGTAAGTTTGTGAAAGCATGGGATGGAGTCATGGTCAGAAGATAAGTTTTAAATTTGAGCAGGAGCCAGTCCAAAGATTGGTCTTTTGCACCAAGCAGAGGGACTTGGATTTTATCTTGGAGCAAGTGAAGAACTATTGAGAGAATTTAAGCAAGGTGATGGCATGTTTAGAATTTGATTCAGAAGGCTCTGTGTGGTCCCTGATGGAATACAGATAAGATAGGAGTAAGACCAGAGGCAAGGAGAGTAAGTTATCCCTGAGTTGATTCACATGAGAGAGGTTGGCAGTAGAACTAAGGCATAGCAATATTACAACAAGAAACATTTTTAATAAGCGAGAATACAGTATCAAATGGTGTACCTGGGTGGCTCAGCTGGTTAGGTATCCAACTCTTGATTTCAGCTTGTATCATGATTTAAGGGTTCTGAGATTGAGCTGCACATGGGGCTCTGTGCTCAGCATGGAAACTGGTTGAGATATTCTCAATTTCTCTGTCTCTCTGCTCATTCCCCATCCTCTCATTCTTGCTCTCAAAAAAAAAAAAAAAGAATATGGTGTCTATTAATGGTTGGGTATCCTGTGAAGCAATCTTTAAGGTGGAGGTTAGGGTGTGTTATTTTTACTAAGGGCTGCTCTTGGGATCAACACCTGAGAGAAAGAAGGGAAGGGAGAGTATTGGTATAAGGAGAAGTCAGGTTGTGATGCAGAACCAGTTGATGGCTAAGGCGTCAAACCAAGACTAGAACAAGCCCCTTCCCCTCCAAAGCATATGCTCTTTACTGTGTCAATTAAAAAATGGTGGTTTCCTTCAGCCTCTACAGAAAAGCCAATGAGGCTAGGATATACAAGTGTTATTTGAAGATAGCAGGTAAGAATGCCCAGGAAGTCTGTCACATTTCTGATAAGGTTTTAGTGGGCAACACTGTGACAGAAGTCAGACTTCCATGTTGGAGCAGTGGAAAATGTAAGTGAATTACAAGCTGTGTATGCATAAATTGCAGGGAACACATTTCTGGCAGGATGGAATTTTAATATGGAGGAGAATTGAATATATTTATGTTGTAAAGGACAACTCAGAGAGAGGAAGAAGATGTAGATACAATGAGGGAGGGAATTATCAATGGAACCAGGGCTCCCAAGGAGGTAGAAGACAAGAAAAACGTTGGAAAGGAAAATAATACCTCTTTTTAAATATAAAGCAAGAAAGTAAAGCTAGCATTGAGCATTAGCTTTGGCTGTGAGAGGCAAAAAATAAAATCTCCCATATTACTTATGTTTCACAGATTATTCTTATAATCAGAATGTACCTCCATATTCTAAGTAAACATAATGCTCTCATGTTTATTTGTAATACAAAAGATATTCTATCTCATGAAGAAGTCAAACAATTGGAAAAGAACAATAAGTTGGAAACTTCCAGGACAAAATAAAGATGAAATTTGAAGTGATATAGAAGGAGGAAGAGGAAATAGAACACAGAAGAGGAAGTGGAAGCAACAAATCAGAGTAATGTTGGCAAATCCCTTCAGGGTGAGGATGGCTAATCTTGTGTCTCAGGAGCCTAGAACAAAGACAGAGAAAACCCTGCCTTCTGAGCTGGTGTTAGGAAATTTTGAACTACCCAGAAGTCATCTATTTCCTCAATGATTCACATTCCTTAAAGAGGGAGTTCTCACTTGGTCTAGAATGGTATTAATACAGCAACAACAACAAAGACAGATAATGGATAAATAATAGAGAGATAATCACCCATCTTAAAAACTCAATGGTGTTCATATTTCCTAATTCAATTAATGGACTCTTTAAATCTGGATGGTATTGGATGGCTCTTGGCCTGTGGTTGACTAAGATGATGGACCTGTGGCAAACTGCAGTGTCTCCCAGCTGGAATATGCTTGCTGTGCTTGTTTTTGAATAGTTTTCATCCCTGAAATGGATTCCTTGCAGTAGGGTGTGGAAGAAAAAGGGAAAAGGACCATGCTTCCCACGTTAAGCACTTGTGGTAGGCAAGTGGCAGTCAACGATGACAACTTGATTCTTGAACTTTGAAAGTCTCAGAAAATTCTGAAAACAGAATTTTGCTTGCTTTAAAAACTATTTGAAAAACTATTAAAAGGTAATTAATTTCAGGTTTAGTCTCAATCGTATGAAAAGACTTGAAAAGCATCTCTCCCTTCTCCTTTTGAGTCAGACTAGTCAGAGGCAGTAAGCATAGTAAGGTAAAGACCAAATTTATTTCTAGATTGTTACCACATAGCTAGCCTCACCAAGCACTCTGAAGACCTCACATTCTGAATCTGACAAATGGGAGACTTCAGCCTGATAAATTTGAAAATATCTTTCCTCCCTAAAAAGTTTTCAATTATCTGAATTTGGGCAATTGCATAGCTAGTTCAAAGGGCCACTTTTATATTGTTCCATAAAAATGGAGTATATGCTTTTAGGTTTTATAAATGTGATGTATTTCAAACTGCCATTGAACAAACAGCTAATGAGAGTTTATATACAAAACATTATCTCACTGGAGACAAAGGGTTACCTAAAAGATAATATAATGATTACCAGGAAATTAAATTATAAGGGGTATTTCTCTATGTTCTTCTTTCCCGGCTCTTAAGAATAAACTGAAATCTGAATTTCTTTTTCTTAGGACTCCTCCTTTTATAAAGCATCAGTGGTTTTAGTAGAAGTAAGTAGTCTTGAAACTAATATCTAAACAGTTCTCCATGTCCAGAAATCTATATTAAATCCAGAATTGTGGGATGCCTTGAGCATCTGCCTTTGGCCCAGGATGAGATCCTGGGGTCCCGGGATGGAGTCCCACATAGGGCTCCCTTCATGGAGCCTGCTTCTCCCTCTGCCTGTGTCTCTGCCTCTCTCTATATATGTCTCATGAATAAATTCATAAAATCTTAAAAAAAAAACCAGAATTGACTAACCATATTAAAGAAAAATGGCTTAGATTAGAAGAAAGTAATAGGTTATCTAAAGTGCAAAGTGATTCTCAGTTGCTCTCCAAAAAAACTGGCAAGGTTTTGGCGCTGTCTCCAGTTGTGACTTAACATATGTATTTATGCTTTTTTTTTTTTTTTTTTTTTTTTATCAGAGTGGTTTTTCAACAGGAAGTTTTCAGCTCTGTAATTAGAAATCCACAATGGAAGCTCTGACATTTAATTACAACACTGCTAAGACAATAATAATAAGAGGAATACCAAAGTTGAATGCGTATTTCTTGACACACCTCTGGCTACCTTCTTATTGGCTGGGAAACAATTATATATGACTAGTAAATAATCCATACAGAAATGAGTGTCTGTGTACAAAGGCAGCCTGCATTGACAACAGGTACTTCTCGTCAGACCAACTTCACTCACTGTTGCTAATTTCAACTAAAACGTTATGGGCAGTAACCACGGAGAACCTCATCAGAGATTGCTGTAGACTCAAAGAGGCCTCCTCCACCTTCTGGACTTCCAGCAGCTTCTACCATTCCAGATTGGCTCAATCTTCAAAGGAGAGGCAATGGCATTTTATCCCCTACAGATTGCTGGTCTGGTTCTTGGGTTCTTTGGCCTGGTTGGCACTCTTGCCACAACCCTTCTGCCTCAGTGGAGGGTATCAGCTTTTGTTGGCAGCAACATTATTGTTTTTGAAAGGCTCTGGGAAGGGCTCTGGATGAACTGCGTTCGACAAGCCAAGATCCGGTTGCAGTGCAAGTTCTATAGCTCTTTGTTGGCTCTCCCACCTGCCCTAGAAGCAGCCCGAGCCCTTATGTGTGTGGCGGTTGCTCTCTCCTTCATCGCTTTGCTCATTGGCATCTGTGGCATGAAGCAGATCCAGTGCACGGGCTCTAATGAGAGGGCCAAAGCGTACCTTCTGGGAACTTCTGGGGTCCTCTTCATCCTAACCGGCATTTTCGTTCTGATTCCTGTGTGCTGGACAGCCAATATCATCATCAGGGATTTCTACAACCCAGCCATCCACGTGGGTCAGAAACGAGAGCTGGGAGCAGCTCTTTTCCTGGGCTGGGCGAGCACTGCTGTCCTCTTCATTGGAGGGGGTCTGCTCTGTGGGTTCTGCTGTTGCAACAGAAAGAAGCAAAGGCACAGATATCCAGCCCCTGGATATTGTGTGCCACACACAGAGCAACGGAGGAATGTGACAGTGCTTAATAAGACTTCCACCAGTTATGTCTAATACCTGCTTTCGGCTCAAACTATGGATTACAATCAAAGTGTTTTATAGAGTCCTGCCGGACACTTGTAAGTACGTCAGGCACGGGAACTTGCTTTATGGCTGCATTTAAATTGAGATGAAAGTATAAAGGGTATATAGATTGCACTTTGTCACCTGTGGGAGGAATAGAAATGACTTGCTTTGGACATTCTGACCTCATATGTATTAAAAGCATTTACTGTTATTAGACACAAATAATCCCCATTCCAACTTGCGTAGTCAAAAATCAGGTATATCCACATCCTTAGTATAGTGATAACTACGGTTTTTTTTGACAATCGTATATCATCTGCTAGGAAATGAAAATTTTATTGCAATTGATAATACACAGGAATAAAACATATTCTAAAACAAAACCTAAGTTATTTTTCCTCCCAATTATTTCTTGTATTAATACAGTAACAATTGAAATATAGAGTTTTTCTTTCTTAAGCAATTACTCTGAAAAATAATAGATATCAAACAAGAATTTTTAATTGAATTTATCAAAATACGGAGATGTCCATCTAATGAAAAGATTTGATATTCCTTTCAGAAACTCAAATGCATCAGTAATTAAACACTTTTAGGGGAAAGGGGAGCCCTGATTTCTCTTAGGAAATTTATGAAAATGATTTTGAAGCACCTAATTTATACAATTAAACTTGCCTGGGATTATATATTCAAGGGAAAATAATTGATAAATGAAAAGTAGTATGTTTCATAACCTATGATTTGCACCGACACAAACAAAAGTTAACTGTCTTGATAAGGTACATCAATACAAGGCTGTGAATCCTCAGCTCTCATCAAGAGGAAATACACTCCTAATTAGGGAATTGAGGTTTGGGTGTTGAATGGAATGGTTTCTGTTCCTTGTTTTATTCTTTAGTCATTGTTCAGGTCTACACACGCAAAGTAAAATGAAGAATTAAGGCAATGATTCAGGCAATTAGTCAGGCTAAAATAAGTACCTCCATTTTACTCTGTAATAAATAAATAGGTATGGCTAAAGCATCTTGTTTTGCTTGAATTATGTGTATTATTTTCTCAATTCTGCATTTCCCTTGCATATAACATGCCATATTTAACGTGCCAATATCAGCGTTGAAAGTATGTGTGGGATCGGGGAGGATGAGGATATGAATATTTGTGGGGCAAATTCACTCCTATGGGTCACATCTGAATATCTCCAATATCTTGTGAACCAATCAATGTTTATATATCCAACTCTTCAATATTGTGTTTATTTTATAATAAAGTTATCTAATTTTCAGTGCATATTTGCAATGAATAGATTAAATTTGTTCACCAAATATTTATTGCATGTCTATCTTTAATAAAATAATAGAATAAAATAATTACATATTTTCAATTATGTTGCTATATTTCACTGTGGGGTCAGTTTCAGAATGAATTTCTATCCTTAGAAGACCATCTAAGGGCATCCCTGGGTGGCTCAGCGGTTTAGCGCCTCCCTTTGGCCCAGGGCGCGATCTTGGAGTCCTGGGATCGAGTCCCACGTCGGGCTCCTGGCGTGGAGCCTATTTCTCCCTTCTCCTATGTCTCTGCCTCTCTCTCTATGTCTATCATAAATAAGTAAATCTTTAAAAAAAATAAAAGAAGACCATCTAATAACTCTGAAACATTAAAACAAGACTAGATGTTAACATTAAACCCTCACTCTATTCTATAAACCACCAGCAAGGCTTCAGTAAATCAAACCCTTGGTAATATAAGACTATATTTAAAAAATTAGCAATATGTAATGATAAAATCCACATAAATGTAAATGTCTTCAAATGATATGATAAAATAAGAAAAACAATGATTTAAACAAATTTTTTTTTCCCTAAGATTGTTTTCTTTTTCAAACTCCATTCCAAAAGGCCTAAATTTTGCGTGTGTTGAAAAGGTATCACTTATCATATATGCAGGCAAATAAGTACAAAATCAAGATATGCAAGATATAGGCTTAAAGGTTGCCATGGAATCATTTGTCTTACCTTTTGGTACTAAGAGAAGTAACTAGACATCCATAATAGGTTCCAGAGACTAAATGAGGGATGTTATCCTACTTGCCAGGGGAACAAAGAGTAAAAAGGTGTAACAGAGGGTAGAATCACAAAAATATTGATAAAATTAGCCAATGAATTGGGGCAAAATTTCAAGAATTAAGAATTCTTTTGTTTGCTCTTTCATTAATCAAGGTATACTTTTGGAAGAATGATTTCTATGTTTTCCACTGTGCTGTGATGTTTTCCCTATTACAACACAAAGAAACTTCAGTAGTTTTTAATGAATTTCAAGAAACATTATGGATGTAAATCTCATACCACAAACCTAGATGTGCAAGAAATGCATCTTTATTTTCTAAAATTTAACTTAAATTCCACTTGTTGCACATTTTCCCACTTATTACACATTTTTTAGGGTCTTGTGTAGGGCTAAGCAGTGCTTGGGGTAATAGTTCATGGAATCAGTCCATGATGATTCATACAGGTCAATCCATACAGATGAGTCCATACATGTCACTGAGAAGATGTATATTATACTTGCTCACATGGTCCCTTTAGACTTCTCAGCTCTGTCAATTATTTTTTTTAAAAAATATTTTATTTATTTATTCATGAGAGACACACAGAGAGAGATAGGCAGAGATACAGACAGAGGGAGAAGCAGACTTTCTGCAAGGAGCCCAATGCAGGACTCGATCCCAGATCCCAGGATCATGCCCAGAGCTGAAGGTAGACGTTCAATTGCTGAGCCATCCAGAAGTCCCAGTTCTGCCAATTTTTTTTATCATACTTGGCAATCTTTTTTAAGACTCTCTAGTTCTAGGCTGCTTAGATCAGAAGATTTCAACCTTGGCTGCATATGAGAATTGCTAGGGGAATTTTGAAAACTACCAATGCAGCCAATGTCAAGATGAACTATGCCATTTCCTAGATTCATGGCGAAAGCTTGACCTGTTGACTTGGCTACCAGATATCTACCAACAATGGTGAAAGAAATGATCCCTTCTCCTATAAGTGTTTTGTTTTTTGATATCACCTCCACAAACCTCCTCTTCTGCCATTGTCAACATTTTTACAGAGTGTCATAGAGGCTTAGACTTTCAGAAACAAAAGTGCATAAAGACTAAAACAGTTCTAGGTTATTTTGACTCCAGTTGTGCTGTACACTCCATTGAGTCAGTGAAATGCATTGGTGGCTACCCTCTGGAATAGAGACCAGAGAAAGAGGGAAAACATTATCTAGCCACATATGGTTGAAAATGTTTTAAAAGGGTAGCCCTTTTAAAGTTACAATTTTAGTTAAATGCACACTAATAATTCTTTTCATTTGCAAAAGAAGTTGATATATTTAGCTCACTTGCTCTTCACAGACCACTATATGATATAGAAAGTGTAGACATTATTATGAACACAATTGTCGCAACTAAGAGAATTTAAACTTATTAAGTTATATAACTTGGCCAAAGTCATAGTGCTAACCTTGAGAAATCAAGCAGTCAACCATAGTACTAAGTAGACACGTAATAAATATTTGAAGTATGATCATTAAACAATAAAAATGAGGATAATAGTTTGAGATTTTTAGCTAATATGAAGCTCCTCATCCCACAGGGAAGAGATAAAACAATAGAACCCAGAAATTTAAGGACAGGCTTTGTGTTTTGCTTTTGTTTTTGATTTTTTAGTCTCAACAGCCTAAATTCTGAAGAGATTATAGGCAAGGAAAAAAATGGCTCAGTTAGTACCAAGTTTTCCTCACTCTTAAGATCATAAAATAGGGGCATCTGTGTGGCCCAGTTGGTTAAGTGTCTGACTTTGGCTCAGGTCATGATCTCAGGGTTCTGGAATCAAACCCAGCATCAGGCTCTACACTCAGTAGAGAGACCACTTGAGATTCTCTCTCCTGCTCTCTCTCTCTCTCTCTCTCTGCCCCTGCTCATGTGATGCTCTCTCTCTCACATATAAGTAAGTAAACCTTTAAAAACAGATTATAAAATAATCTCTTTGAATGAAAGTAAAATAAAAAGGAGTTAAGAGTGTCTAGATATCAGTGTGTCACTGGAGATGACTCTATAGCCTCTCTTTAGTCTATTTCCTGGGGAATGGTACAGAAAAATGAAAAATTATCAAATTGGTTGGAGAACTGGAGAATTTAAGAACAGAAATGATGTGTATCCTGACCCAGGTAGAGCCAAGGATGTTGACAGTTTTCCTCATGCCCTCAGAGTGCTGGAGGATAAAAAATATCTCCATGATATGTTTGAACTTACAGGACAAGAAATAGTCTTTCCAAGTTTTCCACATGCTATGGTAACAGAAGAATATCTCATATTCTCCCAAGACTGGCACAGAACCTTTAAAAATTCTTCATTGGTTGGGACTAAGAACACAACAGTAATACATTTGGATGGATAAGTGAGTGGGTCTGTCTATAGCCTGTTCATCCTTAGACTCATTTCCTGTCCTTCATCTGCTCTAATCTGTATCTTCAGGAGGTGAATTCCTGTGGGTTGTGCAGTGGAGCAGTGGGGACCATACTCGATAAGGATAGGCAATAAAAGGAACTATCTTAAAAGAACATAAAAACAGTGACAAAACCCAGTGAATACTGGATCTGTTTATTATTTTCGTTTTTTAAATAATTTTTTTATTGGTGTTCAATTTACCAACATACAGAATAACAGCCACTGCTCATCCCATCAAGTGCCCCCTCAGTGCCCGTCACCCATTCACCCCCACCCCCCGCCCTCCTCCCCTTCCACCACCCCTAGTTTGTTCCCCAGAGTTAGGAGTCTTTATGTTCTGTCTCCCTTTCTGATATTTCCCACACATTTCTTCTCCCTTCCCTTATATTCCCTTTCACTATTATTTATATTTCCCAAATGAATTAGACCATATAATGTTTGTCCTTCTCCGATTGACTTACTTCACTCAGCATAATACCCTCCAGTTCCATCCACGTTGAAGCAAACGGTGGGTATTTGTCGTTTCTAATGGCTGAAGAATATTCCATTGTATACATAGACCACAGCTTCTTGATCCATTCATCTTTTGATGGACACCGAGGCTCCTCCCACAGTTTGGCTATTGTGGCCATTGCTGATAGAAACATCGGGGTGCAGGTGTCCCGACGTTTCATTGCATCTGTATCTTTGGGGTAAATCCCCAACAGTGCAATTGTTGGGTCGTAGGGCAGGTCTATTTTTAACTCTTTGAGGAACCTCACACAAAGAAGTGTTGGTTAAGTCCTGAACAATTGTTGTAGTTACTATAAACATTTAATAATGAGGAGGAGGAGGAGATGATGGTAATAAATAGATGATAAATGATAGACAAGTAGTAAATAAATACATAATGATAGATATACATAATAGATGATGGATATAGAGATGAATAGAAAGATAGATGTTAGTTATGCTACAGTGAGCTCTGACATATGACTGTGTGCATTTGTTTCAAGAGTAAATGAGGGAGTTTTTCCTTCAATTCAGATTCAGCAAGGCATGATTTTCAAATCATCACTCTCTAGCTATTCTGTGTTAGTATTCTAATATTTAACACAAACAAAAACTCCTTGTCACCATAAAATGACAGAATTAAAGTAACTGAAATTCTGTTTCCACGTCTTGACAAGTGTCTATGCTGTAAGAACTGGAGGCCCAAACTATACACGAGCTAAGTCAGATGAATCTAAACCGTTACAGACTTACTGAAATTTCTTCAGAGTAGTGTCTATGAAGACTACAATGTTTAGGGACGCCCGGGTGGCTCAGTGGTTGAGTGTCTGCCTTTGGCTGAGGGCGTGATCCCAGGATCCTGGGATCGAGTGCTGCATCGGGCTTTCTTCTCCCTCTGCCTATGTCTCTGCCTCTCTCTGTGTGTCTCTCATAAATAAATAAATAAATAAATAAATAAATAAATAAATAAATAAAATCTTAAAAAAAGATACAATTTTTATTAATAATAAAACTGTGCTTACTGGAAGCTTGTAACTGAAAACAAATTTTTCTCTCACAGAGGAGTGTGTAGTACGACATGATCTGTGTCTGGGAGTCAGATGCACAAGATGAGGGCCATGCTTTCCCCAGCTCCTGTGTTCAGTGGCTGCCAGCTGCATTCAGCTAATAAAAGGCACTGGTGAAACAGAGGACAGGAGGGTTCCTCTTCTCTCTTTGTCCGGAGAGATGATTCCCATGGTGATATGTCTTCTCCCCAGCTTTGCCAGAAGGGTCCACCTTAGGTCCAGCTTCTGCCAAGTGAACCTCATCTCTTGAGTCCAGCAGTACTGCTTTTCTTTTTGTTCTCTCATTGCCAGAGAAGTAGCCACTTCTTGCGGTTGTCAGTGTCTGGAGGGCTCAATTGCTCTCTTCTTGTTTCTCCACATTCCCCATAACCGGTGTAACAAAGTTCCTCCATCAAATTCCACTAATTTGAATATTTAAAATAACTTTGCTTTTCCTGGATGGATCTGGCGGATACAGCATCTGAAAAATCATCCTGAAACGAAGGAATCTCAGCATAATCCCAGGGGAATAACCGAGGGTCTCTAGTATCAGATCAATGGACTTGGCTTTCCATGAGCCCACAGATTTTAGATACAGCTCTGAGAAAATTAGGAACCATCGCTGAATAAGATTAAGTTTTTATTCCATAGGGGCTTGAAACAAAAACTAAGTTCAGGTTTTTTAAAAAATATTTAATGTTTACATATCAAAACACACAGCACATAGGAGATGGCAAATATTTTGTGTGGGAATGAGTAAATGATGAATTAATGAAGGGAGAAAATAATAGACAAAACCATAATAGGAAGTATCTTACCTAGGAGTAAACAGAAGTTCAATTCCTAAGTGGCTCTAAAGGAGTTTTGTGTTTTTGGTACTCCTAATAGGATGATTTCTATTTTCTATGAAAATATTTTTCTAATGGTCAATTAAGGAGTTGTTGCAGACAAAGTAGGACATAAAGAAAAACACCTTCAAGATGGGCAAAGGTGTAGTCTGAACTCAGTGTGATTTGGTAAAACTCAGGATTCACTGGTAGAAATGACAAATAAAATATTCAGTAGGAAGTAAATTCTAAAATGGACATAACTTAAAAAAGTGAGCAAAACTTTTACTACAGTAAAGATGTATCAGGCATTTTATCAAGGCTGGGCTCTCTGGGACACAAGACGCTTTCACCAGTTGACAAATACGTCCGCACACTCTGAATAACAAGGCTGATTCTGAATTTGGATTTGGCAGAAATAAATGTGTCAAGTAGATTCTGAGGAAAAAGATAGGACATAATAAAGGAGAACTAAAAGTATAAAAGGCAGCTAATAACAGAGGGAGGGCACAACTAGAAAATAGTGCTAACAAAAGCAAGTGAGGGAAAGAGAAGCTGCAGTGATAGAGAAGGAAGAGTTTCAGTGGGTACATGGGTGGGGAAAGAGACTTTCTGTTTCATCATTAGGAGAATAATTTTGAGAGCTTTGGCATTCAGTTGGTGGTGAATACTCTCAGGATAATAGAGACATCACTGTTTTTTTGTTTTTGTTTTTGTTTTTTTTTAATATATATAAAGCCCTTTTTCATCCTGTCCAGAGCTGATGACTAGGTTAGAATCACAGAATTTTCCATGGCTGAAAAGCACCATGGGAAGAATTGAGGCCTAGAGAGGTCAGCCTCTCTGGCTAAGTCCCCTTTACCTCAATCTGGTTTGACTCAGGGCCCCACTTCATTCTGTCAGTGATTCTCCAGACCTGAATCTCCCTACCTGAGGAAAGACCTGCCTCTCAACCTTCTGCTCACCTTCTCTGGCATCACCTCCTGCTCCTCCTCTTCCGTTCCATCACCTGCAACTTGACCTCAGACCTGCCTGAGCATGGAACTTCCATTATTATTGCACTTTGCACCCCTTGAAATGTCATCTGTTTCGACTGTTCTAAAAAAGTGGGGTTCATCAAGATGACCAACTGTCTCAGTAATCTTGTCCCTTTTCCCAAAATGTCTCTTGGTTTAATTTTCTTCTCTAATTATGACCGAGAATTCATTTCTTTAGTGTTTTTAAAGCACACTGCTTTTTTGTTTCACCTCTAGATCACATATGCATTTACTTCCTCTGAGAACTCATTCACTCCTGTCTTTCCAGCTGCCAGTAAATGGTACATGGCTTAGTAGAAGGAACTCAGTGCTAGGAGATTTGCATCTCTAACCCAGTCTCAGGCCTTCTAACAAAACTGAACCTAGCTTTTCTCAACTATAAAATGTGGAGATAAAATAAACATTTTTTAACATGAACTTTATGTTTATAATTAGGCTAAAGATTTATATATGTAAATATATATATTCACACACACAAAATATATGTATATATATATATACACACACACAAATGCATTCTTATCATTTTTTACAGTAAAGGAACTAGTGCTCCAAGAGGTTACACAACCTTTCCAAAGGCACAGTGAGGTCACTGCCCACCCTCCACCGCCTGCCATGTCAGTGCATCTTGAAAGAGTGAGCTTTCTTCTGTGGGGTGCCCTTCCTCCCCATCCCCCCATGGAGGGAGGATAATAACCACCCTCTCTACCTGGAAGGGCTACAGTGAGGAGAAAATGAGGCAGTGCCTGTGAAAGCATTTTAATCACAAAGCATTATGTAAATGTAATACATAATTACTGTTATTATCTCCAGCAATCCAAGTCTTCAGCTCTTTGTAGTTCGCTTGCTTTCTCTGCCCATAGAGTAATTCGCTTGTATGTCCTGTTGGCCTCAAACTTGGGTAAAAATAATACTCATGATGTTTTCCTAACTTTCACATTTCACTCATTTTCCGTTACCTTCCTAAGCGTCACAATTCACTTTGTCCCCTTAAGATACAGGTGACCATTGCATTCTGGTTAACTCCTGTCATCCTGAAATAATAAGAACTAGCACCCTCTTTTTTCTCAAAAACCCCAGTTTGGATGATAAGTTATACGGTCACTTAAGATGTCTTTCGCTGCTTCCTGCTATGGTCCCTTTCTTTTCATTCTTGCTCATTTTTTCCCCCCTAAAACACCTCGCTCTAAAACACTGTCCCTTTCCCATTTGCACTCACTAACATGAACCCAATTGCTACTTGCTCAGTTTACGGAAATAGATCTTTTTGCCTCTCTGCTTATCTTAAGAATTCCTCGTTTCTGCTGATTCCTCCACACAGAAGAAGGATTCTTACTTCCAACCATGGCTACTATCATGTCCCTTCCTTCATTAGAGCTCACAGGCAACTTAGTTTCCTGATTCTAAACTTTATAGTGTAGTTTGAACTACCGCTCACTTTTTTTTTTTTACTTCTCTTTCCTCAGCTTCCTCTCTTTATAACTTCATTTATAAGACATATATCACTACAAATCTATATTACACTCTGTTACATCTACAAGCCATGCCTTCCTTATACCCCTTCCCTCTTCTCTTGGTAGATTGCAAATGGCCATCGATCCTTTGCAGTTCCTGCCACCAAGAGATGGAATCTACTTCCCCCTGCCCTGAAATCAGGCCTGGCTTTAATCAATAAAGTCCAATGGAGGTGACTGTATACAACTTCTGAGTCAAGACCTTATGAGACTTGCAGCTTTCAGTTTTGCTCTCTTGGAATGCCCCTACAATGTTATTAGACCAAACTACCCTGACTGAGGGTAAGAGGCCAGGTAGAAAGAGACGTCCGTCCTTCTGGGACATCTCAGTGATTCCAGGGATCCCAGCTGAGTTCCCTAATGTATGAGTGAATTCCAGTAAACAATGTGGAGCAGAGAAGACCCATCCTGGCTGAGCCATTTCACCCAGTTCAAATTGATGCCTCACAGAATTATGGTCAAGTCAGTGATAATTGAAAGTCTCACTTAATTCATTCCCTTCATATGACTATCTATATATCAGTATGATATGTTTTGTTTTCTACCTTTCTTATTTCTCTGCATCTACAGGAGTATCTCTAAAATTCATTTAAGTATATGCAAATGTTTGAGCACCTGGCTGGCTCAGTCCATTGAGCATGCAACTCTTGATCTTGGGGTCATGAGTTCAAGCCCCACATTGGGCAAAGAGCTTACTTAAAAAAAAAGAATATGCAAGATATTTGCATAAGGAATCTTGCTTAGTTTTTGCACCAACCATGCAAGCCAGGTATTGCTATCTTTATTTTCATTACCAAGGATGTTAAGCAACTTGAACAAAATTCTCCAATCCATAAATAATTTAAATCAAAATTGAAACCATTCATTTTGTTATTTCAATAATGTATGCAATAAACATCTTTTCACTGGGTACAATAAAGACTGTTAGGTCTCCTGTGCCATAGAGGAGAAATCACTCCAATGAAACATAGAAGCAAAATAAACCAGAGGGAAAGAGAAATACAGTGCAATCTGTGATTGCTGCCATCTGAAAAAAAAATACTCTGGAAATGAAGAGGAGAGACGTAAGATGGGTTAAGAGTATGCGTAAGTAGAGGATATTTCTTGAGGACACAAAAATTGAGATAAACCTTGGGGAAGAACAAGATTCCCAGAGATGAAAATAAGTGGAAGAAGGTTTGAAAAAGAGTCAACATGGAGCTGAAAATGCAGAAACATTCTAGGTATGCCCAGGGAAATATGAATCAGAACACAAGCATACAAGATAGGGAACAATTTGAGATATATATATATATATATATATATATATATATATATCATATATATATATATTTTCCATATATATATATATATATGGAAAAGTTAAATGTGTATTAAGCATATGGAAAACTTTGAACACCAGAATGCAGAGTTCTTTGTTTTGTGATCTGTCAGAAGAATTTGCACAACAGAGTCATATTGTCATGATTGTTCTTAGAAAGCTTTTTTCCGTCTCATTTGAATTGACCCTATGTGTCTGTCCCACTGGCTAGTAAGCTCGCCAAAGACATCAATATATTAACAAGTACTTAGTGAGCACACAGTATTCAAGGAACAGGGTTGAATTTCATGAGCTAAAACAAAACCACTGTGACCAACAATAAACATCCTCTCTTAGAGAATGAATAGTCCAGTTAGGTCGCTAGAACCTGTCCTACAGTAAAAACAGAGCTATCAATGTTAAAAGTTGTGACTTTCACTTTCAGAACAATTTTCTGGGTATAATAAATGTTTGCGTGCATTTTGATTGCTTGATCAAAGTGTGAGGCAGTAAAGAACACTTGTTAAGAATTACACTTGACTGACATAATGAAATACATCTGTAATTGTCTCATAGATTCTACTAAAATGAGTGTTCTCACATCTTAACATTCTTGTGTTCTGGACATTATGGCTTGAGGGATTTTAGCACCAACTGTTAACAGAGGCAGTGTGATGGTTAATTTTAATGTGTCAACTTGACTAGGTCACAAGGTGCCCAGATATTTAGTTAAATATTTCTGAGTGTGTCTGTGAGGGTGTTTCTGGACGAGATTAGCATTTGAGTTGATGGATTCAGTAAGGCAGGTCACCCTCCCCAGTATTGGTTGGCATCATCCGATCCACTGAGGGCCTGGCCACAACCAAACTTGGAAGAAGGAAGATTTCTCAACTGTCTGTCTGTCTGTCTCTCTCTCACTCTTTCTTTCTCAATTTTCTGCTTGATTAATTGAACTGAGACATAGGTCTTCTGCTCTCAGACTAGGATTTGCACCATCTGCACTCCTGGTTCTCAGGCCTTGGACTTGGATTGAATTATACTCCTGGCTTTTCTGGGTCTCCAGCTTGCAGACAGCAGATTGTGAGACTTCTCAACCTTTGTAATTGTGTGAGTCAATTCTTTATAATAAATCTCTCTCTTTTGTATTTATCTTATATGTATATTTATATATATATACACACATACATATACATACCCATATATATATATTTATACACACATGTATTTATTTTTCATATATATATATACATACATACATACATACATACATTAAGGGCTTGATGTGATAAGGGAAGGTCCTGTTTCTCTGGCAAACCCTAGTATAGGCAGTCTTTTTACTTCCAGAGAAAAGACATTATCCACAACCCCTAAAATTAGGCTTAGAATAGGATACTATAAGATATTTAGGTAGCACTAGATCTGGAAATTGCTAGACAAATCTTCATCTCTATTTATGGATTGATAGGATCTGCCTGCCCTTCAAGGAACTGCAAGCATCAGTGAACCAATGAGGAAGTGTTTTGGGGAACGATGGAATCAATCTACCCTCAAAGTTTTTGAAATCTTACTGTTAATGTTTCTCTTTAATGACCTGAGATGCTTGTTAAAAAATGCACATTCTCAAAAATAATAAAAATAAAAATTCACGTTCTCGCACTCCATCCCAAATACACTCAATCAGGCTATCTGTGATGGAGCCCAAGATCTTGTTTCTTATACATGCCTCAGAATAATCTTGTATGCATTCTTAGAATTTAAGAAGGATTTTCCAAAAGCAATAGGAAGGGAAGGCTGTAGCCTCCCTCACTTTGTAATTACTTATAAGCAAACAGGGTCTAGTAGATGTTGTCAAAGGTATTAGTCTAATTAAAAGCCTTCTCTGAATTTCAGGGAGCTCCTTTGAACCGGTCTCATTAATGCTCCTCTTTGCTAGTGTATTTTAAATGCCACATCAAGTGCAACAATTACACTTCCACATATCTCCAGAAACGACTTATGGCAGCTAGTAAAGTGACTTTAAATGGATATTTTCAGGTGTCTGCCCATAAAGACTGCTATTGAAGCACTTCTTCTGGAATTATTATGGCTTAAACAAGAGTCTAATTTAGAGGAGTGGTTTAAATGTACAGGACTTTGGGAAGAGACTTGAAGCAATTATCCTTGGATTATGCCCAAACAGGACAGGATCTCCACATTTTGGTTGCTTCGGTGGAGTCCTGCCTTCTATAGCATTGTGATTGTGCCTACATTTTGGCAGCCAGATAAGTAAAAACCAGTGAAACCTACTGGATAAAGAAATTGCCTTCCCTTATCACATCAAGCCCTTAAGCTCAACACTGACACCTATCACCTCCCATGTACACAAACGCACACAGTATCATATGTTACAGCAAGGTATAGGATTCATTTATCTTAAGCAACAATTAAGATATGTGACTTAAATATTAGCTGAAATCAAATTGCCTGGTAAGAATTAAATGGAATTGGAAAGAAATTCCTAGTATATTATTTTGAAGAAGGAAAAGCTCATCACCCTCCACAAATTGCAAATTGGGAGGTTTTCTTCTTAGACACCTCTAACTCTGGATCTTGCACCTTGCTCTTGCAGCTGATTCTCTTCTGTTTCCTGCTAATTCAGATGTGGGTTATGACTCATTTTCTTTAATCTCTAGCCTCCATTCACATCTTTCACAAAGAAATTTGTATGTACTATATTCAACCAGATGTTTGATAGGAAAAGCTTACAAAAAAGCAAACAAAAACCATCCTTAAACTGTATGGACATTAACTATCCCTGATTTGTGGAAGCCCTTGGATCACTCCAAGAGCACAAATTTCCTACCAGCTACATTTATTTCCTGCTTCCAATTTTCTACATTCATCTCTACCCCATTTCTCAGGTAATCTGTAGGGTTTTCAATTCCCAGGATTCCTTTTCATGTCTTGTGATCATGTTTCCTACACAGAGAAACTTAAACTCTATTCCTCAGTTTTAGCCTCCACTCTGTATTTCCAAGATTCTTTCCATTCTCGATCTCCAGTCTCTGTAAGTAAGGAACATTTTGGGGTTTATATAATAATGTTTACCATAACAGAGATAAGTAAAATGATACATAGAAAAGGAATAGAGGCATAGATGGATGGATGGATGGATGGATGGATGGATGGATGGTAGATTCATATAGGTGATGAGGGAGTGAGAGATGATAGGTAGATTGATGGGTAGATAGATAGATGGATAGATAGATTTATACCTCTTCAATACTGTATTCCAGTGTCTGGAACAGTTCTTGGAACATAGTTGGTGATTTTTTAAAAGATTTTATTTATTTATTCTTGAGAGACACATACAGAGAGAGAGAGTAGAGACACAGGCAGAGGGAGAAGCAGGCTCCCTGCGGGGAGTCCATGCAAGACTCGATCCCAGGATGCCAGATTCACGCCCTGAGCCAAAGAGAGATGCTCAACCACTGAGGCACCCAGGCATCCCACATAGGTGGTGAGTAATATATACTTAATGAACAGAAATGTGGTTTCCCTAGTTGGCCATTAATTTATCCGTCTATACATTTATTCAACATATACTTTATTAAACTTATTTTGGGTGCCAAGTATTTTTCTAGAACCCAGAGATAGAGCAGTGAATAAAATAGTCAAGGTCTCTGTCTTTACGGATCTTGCATTCTAATGGAGTTCAAATTCCTGTCAATGCTCCTTCCTGAATAACTGGAACTCACCTTCTATTGCCTTTTACAGCCAAATCTTGATCCTCTTTTTAACTGGGTAAATAAAGTGGCCTGATGATATATATTTTTTCCTTTTTCCTCCTGTATAGTCTTGATCCTTTGCAATTCACTCTCCTCATTTTAACCACAACTATTTTCTAAGACTGAAATCTGATGATACCCCTACTTTGTGCTATTCACTGCTTTTCTGACTTTTACAGAATTAAAGCTGGAGTTCCAGAGCTTTGTCATTCAGGGCCTTTTATGGTTCACCCTTACCTACTTTTAAAATATCATCTCCTGGTGTTCTGGAACATAGCCTGAACTTAAAGCATGCTGACTTAACTTGAAATTCTTGAAGTTTCCCTCAGCACATCATGCTTCCAGCCCTGTGTACATACTCTTTCCTCTATCATCCCTACCTTCCCCCAGCAAGGTGGAGTTTGTCACTCAGTGTTCAACTCGGGCATTTCCTCTCTCAGAATCTTCCTGGACTTTCCCAGAGGAGCTAAGAATTTCCTCTACCATGTTCCTGAATGATATAAATGACTTTATTATAGTTCTGACTTCAGGGCTTTCACTCTGCCCCTTCCTATACACAGTATAGGCAGATGAGATTTTTCCATTTTTTTTTACCAAAAATTTCACTGTGCCAGCCTTCTGGTATATGTTTTCCTACTGTCTACTCCCTACCTACTCCCCCAATCTCATCTCCCCTACTTCTTCTCTTAGTTCATTACATGCGGCTTCACTTTTCCTTCTGTTTTTTTGAACACACAAAATCCTTTCACCTCTTAATCCTGGTGGTTCTCTCTGCCTGGAATGCCCTTCGCCTGGCTCATCCGAAGGCAAATTCCTTAAAGTTTCACCCAGGCTGTCACCAGATCAGAAGTGTCTTCCAGGAATTGCTGCTCATACAGTGGCTTCCTCTGATTCGTCTCTATTTCAACACCCTGGGTATACTCTACTTGGCACTATCCATAATATAAATGGATCTCAGTTATTTGTCTAAATATCTCTGCTGAGTTTCTGGAAAGCAACTCATTGAAGGTAAGAGTTTTGTCTACCTTTTTCACTCCTCTGGCTCTAAAGCCCAGCATGGTGTTTGGCAAACTTATTGACTAAATTAATAAATAGTACTGACAACACGCTGTTATTTGCTTCTTTCTCTCCCCCGACTGTAGAGATCTGGAGCATCTAAGTTGTATAGCATTCACATTAGTACTACCAGGAAGCATTATTTTATTTAATATAAAAGTAACCAGTTAATAAACACACTTAATGCCATAAAGATGCATTATTTTAGATGGAACTAAGGAAAAGAGGAATAATAAGATTCACTTTTTGGTAGTTAAATCGAGCAAATATGAGGCTATCTGCTGTCAATCATGGTAAATTGGGAGTAGGGACAAAAGTCCTTCCAGAGAATGAGCATCAGTAAACCTGAGTTCTGTCTGCCATTTGGATGACTCAGCACAGGGGCCTTGCTGTACCCTATGACCACTGGCCTTGTTTCTATTATGTAAGGTGAAGATTAAATGAAATGGTGACCCCCTACGAAGTGAAAAGCAGGTGTGCTTTCCTGGAACAACACAGGGGCCCAATATTAGCCTTCATATTTAAGTTGATCAGCAAAATAAATCAATTTCAAACAAAGACTAAATGTAATAAAATCCAGGTTCAGAAAATAATTCACTTTGGAAGATTCAGACTTTTTATAAGTGACTTTTAAATATTTTCAAATTCCAGAAATAAAGTGATTTTGTTTTTCTCAGGGCATTATCTCTATAAAGATATTACAAAAGTAATTAATAGGTAGAAGCGTTTGCCTCTTTTGGTGAAAAAGTTATTTTCATGTATGTTTGAATATTACCTAGCTGTCTGTTTTCAAATTATGTGTATGAGAACACAGTTTTGTAGGGAAAGATGGGCTTTTATTGTTCAAATTACAGTAGAGATACAAAACTTTAATAGCTTACTTTCATACCCAGACAATAAATTTAAGTGGATTACTAGTTTTCTGACATTGTCACCATTTTATTTGTTTTGGGGCCACTAGCTTCCACAGTAGCCCCAATGATTCTTACTTCCTGTTATCCACACCCATGTTCTACCTCATGATTCCAGAGTGTGTGTGTGTGTGTGTGTGTGTGTGTGTCACCCATAATTACAGAAACAATGGCATGTCACGTCTGAGATTAGGTTATAGAAGCTTATGCCTTTCATCTTGGCCACTTTGGGAGAAACAAGCTGCCATTTTGTGAGCACCTGTACAGAAGCCCCGGTGGCAATGAAGAGAAAACTATTCTGGCCAACAGCTATCAAAGAACTGAAGTCTGTAGATAGCCATGGGAGTGAGTTTGGAAATAGTTTCTCTAGCCATAGATGAGGCTCAAGAGAAGCCTGTAACCCTGGCTGATGCAGCTTGCAACTTGGGAGATATACTGAGCAAGAACCACCCAACTAAGCTGCTGCCAGATTGCTGACCTGCAGAAACTGTGAGATAATACACATGTATTGCTGTAGGCTGCTAAGTGTGGGGCCAATCAATTAAAGATAATTAATACAAGTGTCAAATCTGACTTATCTGGTACATTTCATATTTGAAACCTGATGTCCTTAAAAAAAATCCAGAATCTTATACATAGTGGGATATTTATAAAGGCCAAAAAGTGAGACATAAAAGAATTGGATGATGAAAGAAAAAGTAGGAAGGAAGTAGATGGCCCAGCTGCAGATATTTTGGTCATGTCTCTGCAGCTGTGATAGAGGTTGGAGATGGTAGTAAATTGAACTGAACTCTAACTCTGCAACAGAATAGAAGACTGAGCTCCAATCTTTGAGTTTTCCCTTTTATAACTGTAAGGTAGATAAATCATGTTTATTTTAACTGACTCTGAATTGTTAAGTCTTTTCTGGATGCTTTTTTGGATCTTCCAGATTTTCTCCATTGAGCCTATATTAATACTGCAATCAGAAACTGTAACTATTACTTTAATTTAGTGACATTTTAATAGACTCAAAGACCCAAGTTATAAGGCACCTCTGGGGCTTGGATTGGAAAAATCTGCCTGTAGCAGATTTTACCCAAATGTAATACCTAGAGTCCGGTTCCAGGGTCTCTGTATTGGAGAAACGTCTAGAACAGCTGAGAACATTTATTTTTGAGAAGAGATAATCTGAGGAAATATAAGAGCTGCTTCTGAATATCTCAAATTTTTTGTGCACCAGAAGAAACACACTCTGTTGTAGACTCAAATAGTTCTATATTGACCCAATCAGTTGAGTTAGCATCAAGTTACAAAGCAACACTGTCATCTCAACATAAGTAAGAAATTTTTGACATAACTAACAACATTTAAAACTCCTGCCTTGTGAGATTTTGAGTTCCTGACCACTAAAGGTGGGTATATAATCATTCACCCTCTCCTTGCTGCACGCCGTCCATAACAGCCTGAAATAATGTCAGTGATCAAAGGGATACTCCACTGATTTTAGACTCTGTATTTCTCTTGAATCAAAAATCATTTTTTTACATAATTGATTAAGTGGCTTACCAATGCACACATCAAAAGAATCTTTGTTTCAGATAACATTCTGGTGTTAATTTATTGATGAAATTATGCAAAGATATGAGGATACTGCTTTTTGTGACCTAGCTCTGCTTCATCGGCTTCTGGAGCTGAAAAAGTTTCTGAGGGAGCAGATGGAACTCAAGGAAGATCTGCAATCAGCCAGAGACTCAACAGACTGGCTGGGCTGGACCCCAGGCTATAGACTTCTCTCCATGATGTTCTCATTTTGGGCAGCTCTGCTTGTCTCTGTCTTCTCAATTTCAGAAAAGTCTTTCAACATTGTTCTAACTTCACATATGGATAGCCCTGTAGTTCCAGGGAGAGGATCCACATCACCTGAAGCTCTGGATTAGTACATCTGTACATATTTGTCTGGCTGGGTCCACTAACTGGGCCCAGGCAAATGGGAAAAAATATGATGGTTTATATAATATTGCTTTATGTGAGCTTCATACAGTTGAAGCATAAGAGAATATCAGAAGTTATAAAACACATATGGCAGTCAAAAGCAATTACCATTTCAGACCATAATAATCTTCTATCCTTTACTCTTTTTTTTTATTTTAAATACAACTTTATTCTGATTCTAAATTACTTTTTTATATTTTACTGGTTATTATCTAATTTTATGTAGATACAAAAATTATAGACAAATGCACTGGAGTTAGTTACCTATAATTGAAAAAATGCATATTTATCTTTTCTCCACAAATTATTGAGGAGGTCTTGTGATATAATTCAGAGTTTCACTTGCTTTAGGAGGATAAAATTCTTTTTTTACCATAAGGTTCCCAAAGTCATTCTCTTTTTGTTGTGTGGCTAGTTTTTAACAAGGATGACATAATTAACCTGGTTGAAAGGTTTGGTGACTAAGAAGCAATGCCTTAAATCTTAAAAAGCTTAAAAAGCATTGCTGTTGGCAGAGGAGGCCAATCATATCCTTTGTCACAGAAATCCATGAAGAGGCTCCAACAGATACTTCTATGGGACTTGACCAGGTCCCTCCCCAGTGAGCCCACCCTGTGTAAAGGAGATCTTAATTCAGGCAGCTAAAGTACTACATTAGCAATATTCTGTATTGCTATAGTGTATTTTGTTTTTTTTTTTTAACTTTACTGTGATTTTGCTATTTTCCACATAGTTTTCCCGAATGGAGATTTTTCTCAGTAAGAAGTATTAATCGAGCTACTGAAGTGACAACGTAAACATACTTTTATTCATTCCCTAAGTTTGTTGAGAATTAGACCCAGATAAATATGGAACAATTGTTGTAAATACATAGATACAGTTATTTCCTTTCATGCTCAAATTTCATGAAGACAATAGTAGTAAAGCACAGACAATAACTTTTTTTTGATCTTTGTCTTTTAAAATTGCAACACTAAGAATTTATGAGCTAAACATATTTTTCATGAAAATTCTATAAATTAAAACATGAACTATGACTATATTAACTGTATGAGGTAGAACAAGAGGTATTTGGTGTATTCCTACCACTGAACACTTGTGCCGGAGGAATTTGCCTGAACCAAGAATAATAGCTCTACTGCAACATCTTAATTGTATGTCTGGCTACAGTTCAGACTTCCTGGTGTATATGATGCAAGCCCTCCCTCAGGCAATCCTGGTTTCCTGGCTAACCTGGGAAATGAATGCAGATGACTTAATAGATAATTGGCATTTTGTAGAAGGCACAATGCCAAAGAACCAAGGCTTTCCCAGCCAGTTTTTACTACTCAAAACATCTTTGTATGACACCAACTGCCATTTGTCAAAGTTTTCTACTATGCACACAATTGCGCATATTTTGAGGAGAACATGTCATTTATTTTAATTTATTAAGATTGAGTTGAAGACCTTTGGAATATCTAAAGATATGTTATATATATATATATATATATATATATATATATATATATATATATATTCATAAATTTATGTGTTCATAAAACAGTCCAAAAACTTAACATCTGCTTAAAACACTGGAAGTGATAGTTGTTAGGTATAATGGAAGTCTTTCACCTGACTTAACTATTTTTCTTAGGTTTTTTCATTACCTTCCTAATATTTTATCTAATTTTAAATTATTAGGTAAATTAGAATAATTTTGATTATTATTTAATATTTTTAAATTTCTCACAGTTGAAACCTATGCAAACATCATTAATAAGTAAACATAAAGAAATATTATTTCTTATTCATTAACCAACTTTTTGATAGTCTAAATCAATGAAAATTATAAAATATAAACTCAGTTTATATTTGTTCATTGAAAAAGTGAAAAATTCATTCTATAAATCTTATATATCTAACTGATGAAGCCTTGACCAAAAATACTATTTAACTTTAAAAAGTATTAGTGAGGGATCCCCAGGTGGCTCAGCAGTTTGGAGCCTGCCTTCGGCCCAGGGTGTGATCCTGGAGTCCTGGGATCAAATCCCACATCGGGCTCCCTGCGTGGAGCCTGCTTCTCCCTCTGCCTGTGTCTCTGCCTCTCTCTCTCTCTGTCTCTCATGAATAAATAAATAAAATATTTTAAAAAATAAAAAATAAAAATAAAAATATTAGTGAGTAGTTGGTAAATGCACAAAACTAAGTGGAAAGATATTTTAAAATTCTGGGACCTACTCATCCTCTAAAAATAGAGGGAGAGACTTCATTCAGAAAATTTAACATTCTTTTATGACACTCCTGATTATTCCATCCTGGCTTTTTAATCTCATTCCTTCATTGATTGTTTTACTTATTTATCCATTTGTATTGAGGGCTTGCTCACTCCAGTCACTCCATGAGCCAGTCTGGGATTATTAAAGTAAATGAGATGCACCGTTTGCCTGCTCAGATGGAGAGGATATCAGGGTTACTGGGGATAAAGAGATCAAAGTCTTATGAAGATAGATTCTGATAGTCAATGGCAATTACATGGAAGTCACCAGAAAAAAGTCCAGATATAGATGAAGAGGAAAGTTTAATATGTCTATGAAAAACATTGTTATAGCTGTTACTTCCTGGCACCAATTCTCTTCTGTTCTGCCCTCACTCAAGTTTCTGAATTTCTCCCTTGACTCCCAGACTATCCACCTGGTTTTTACTTCCTTTTCCTCTCCCTCAATTTTTCCTTTGTCAGCATATCTACTGTCTCCCTCTACCCAGTCTTTTCTGAAGATACACTTATTCTTCACTTCTTATCTCAAATAAAAAGAATTGTTTGCTTGGTTCCTGGCTAATCTCTCTCTAGATATCACAGATCTTGTGCGTTTCCAGCTTGGTCCAGGCCTCATCCACCAATTACTCCGCAAGAACCAGAATATTTCATTTTTCCCTCTCTTTTCTTTGTGAGTGTACACATTTAATGCAACTCTATTTTATCATTAAAAAAAATTCCTTGACTTTTCTCATCATATTCTTCCTCCCTTCATAGTCAAAATTATTCTAAATTTATGGTAACTTTTGTTCTTCTTTTCTTTTCATTCTCCCCTCCACCTGCTGCAGCCTGACTTCCACTCTCTACCCACTGCAGCAGTGGCACTGTTGATGGTAATATTGTCAAAGCCAAAGAACACATTTCAGTGTTTTTGTCAGGCAACATTTAATACTTACAAATAATAATTCTCTTCTAAAATGCCTCTTGGTTCTTTTTTTTCCCTTTTATTCATTCACACCATCCCTTCCTGGTCTCCGTCAACTGGCTTCATTCCCCCCCAACAGGTTCTTAATATTATTTTATTATATTTTGTTTGATTGGAGCCTTTTCTCCTTTCAGCTATATCAGTTATTTCAAATGCACCAACAGATTAACAATTCCCAGGCTCTTTCATTACCCAGACTATTTTCCTGAGCTTCAGATACCTGTTTGTATCAGCCTCCAAGATGTGCCCATCACATGCTTCATACATTATCAACTCGACGTACATATAACTGAAGTAACTGTTATTTCTTGCATTCTGCTTGTCCTATTGCGTCTCCTATCTTGTCGGATAACACCACCACCCACTAAATTACACAGGACAGATATCTTATGACTTCCTGGATTTCTTTTCTTTTCCATCATCTCTAATTTAATCAATTCATAATCCCTGCCATGCCTTCATTCTCAATATGTCTTGCAGCTGTTTCCGCCTCCAGCTCCATGGCTATTCTCAGGTGGGTCTTTGAAATCTATCACATGCACTATTGCATAAGTGCTTCAATTACTGTCCTTGGTTCTAGCCTTCTCTTTTAAACCCTTTATTCATAAAAGTCAGATCAATCTTTCACTTAAAAAATAAAAACTAAATCATGTTACCTTCTAGCTTAAAATCTCCCAGATCTCATCCTAGAAAGTAGGATAAAGTACAACCTACTTGTCAAATGGCAGGAAGTGCTCAGTTACCTGACCTCTGCTTACCTCTCCACTTAATTTCTTTAAGACTTCCCCATATGAACTTTTTATTCCAGCCAATAACAACATGTTATCACCTAATATAATGCAACTAGATATGTGCCATAGCATCATAACGGGAGATCCAGAGACTTACTACCTCTATATCTTGATGGCATTTATTCCTCCTTAATTAAATCACAGACCCATCTTGGTCTCACACAACCTACAAACTAAATTATGCAGCTAATCGCCAGTGATACAATTCATATATTATAGTTGAAGAAACAGGGAAAATAAAATAATATAAAATTGGTTGATATGAATAAATACAAACAAAGCAAGCAAGAAATGTGGTTTCTAGCTAAGATCACTCTAATCATGGACTTGACACTTCCATCTGCAGGGATCAAGATGGGACTCCAGAAGTCTGTCTTGGGAAGAATCCTGACTTTCTTCCCATATCCCTCCAAATTTCATAAACCTAACTGGTCTGATAGTCAACTGGGATAAATCACCAGATATTCTGTATCACTGTGTACATCGGATGCCTCTAGAAGCCTAAGCCTCCCTCATCAAAACCCATATTTTCCTTTGACTATACTCTGTTTATACACATTCCTACCCCCTCAAGGTCTTATGTTCCTTTACCTTTCCTTTTTTCTCTGAAATTGCTCTCAAACTTCATGCTCTAACCAGAGCCTGGCTCTCCCTGGAGGACATTGACTTCACAGATCACTTGTGTCACTACCTTACAAATTCTGGTGGGGAGGGGTCCTACATACCAATCACCCATCTCTACTCTAGAAGTCACTTCTCCCCTTCTCTGCTTTATTTATCACCAAAGTATTTATTGAAAGCTAATGTATTAGACTCAGATATCCTTCATTGTCCAAATATATTTAATAAATCCAAATATGTTTGATCTGTCAACTTGTGTAGAAATGTTATAGTTTACTGTGTTTTGGCTAGACAGTTCAGTTAGTAAAGGAATCATCTAAAGATTAAAAAAATAATAAAATCAAGTAAGGACAGCTCCTGGATTCAGACTAGGAGAGTTTGGAATTAGAGAGTATAGTGAGTTTGGATAGAGAAGGATATTTGTATTTCCTCAGTCAACAGCAAGTTCCAAGATGGAGTAACTATGATTATCTGTTGTATCTCAGGGTCTAGAAATACCTAAGAAAGAATCGACCCTCATTAATATTTGTTTTTTTGCATTAATGAATACATAAAATATTTGTGAGCAAATCTCAATTATTTTTTTCCCTTTCTGATCAATTGGCTATAAGGAATTCTCATTGAGATCATAGATAGAGGCTGAGGGAACAATGCCACTGCTACAGAGGCAAGCTCCCTAGAGACATGAGTCTAATAGTGTCTTAAATGATTTGTGTTCTGAGAAATCCTTTGAATCCCTTTTCTGTTTTATTATTTCCATTTGGCCAAATCCCCTGGTATTGGGGATATCAGGTTGTGCTGAACCCATGTGTACAATCTCTGCCATGGCCCAATGGCAATCCAGGAGTTATCTGTAAACGAAAATAATTAGTCTCTGACAAGGGGATGGCTTTACATCTAATTCTGAGGTTTTCCACTCTTATTCCTTCAAGGCTTTCCGTAAACCTACATAATACCTGATCCACTTGGTCATAAAGGGCATGTGCTATAGCAAGTCTTCCTCACTCATCAGATCCAATAAGCTGATGTTATCAGCTTAGTGGGCCAGTGTGGTATCCTGCAGAAAAATGAGACAAATTCCCTAAGGAATAATTCGAACAGACCCAAGATTTGATGTAACTCTGAAGTAAGATTCTGAAAATGTTTTACTCTCCTTCCCAAGTGAAAGCAAGTGTCTTTAGTTGTTCCCTATTTATCATAATAGAGAAAATGCATTTATCAGACTTCAGGGACTACATTAAATCGCTCTAGAAAGAGAGCACTTCAAAATCAGTGGCTCCAAAGGAGTCACCCCTGTTGAGGTTTATGATAACTCATTTTTATCTCTTAAGATCTACCTTACCATAAAAGATCAAATTGGTGAGATAATGAAATCTGATCAAAATTAACAAGTTTACATATCTTTTGTCTCTTTTTTATATGACAATAATGTTTGTGATGCCCTCAGTAATGTTTTACTTAGCTGGTTTTACAAGAAGAAGGGGATCTAAAATTACTAATTAATCTCTCTTATAGAATTACTCTTACTTCCCTTGCCAGAGAATCAATGAAGGAATCATGTCAGTTGGCGTATACGTCTATTCCAGGTACAATCTCCAAATCTTGGAAAATAAGGAGAACATGGGCTTTAGATTCTTCTTCTGCTTCCTCTTGGGCCCATTGTGAAATAGATTTAGAACAAATCTCCATTTGTCACTTGGCTTTCATAAGTCCTCACTTTGCCTGGCATACTGAGTCTTCAGAGTTCAGTTTTAGCTCATAGACACTGTCTAATAATTTACATATGGTCTGGTTATTTCTCTTTCTTCAGAGCACCTTTTAGATTGGTAAATAGCCATAAATTTCTTTTGGGAAGACCAGGGGGAAGATTTTAAACACCTACTTATGGCATTTTCACAGAGTTCCTCCACATGGCACTTAGCCTGCCATAATTCAAGGAGATCTAGGTTTAGGAATTAACTCAAGTGAAATTAAATAAAAGGCCATAATTCTATTATGTTGAATCAGTCCTCTCTAAGCAATGCTAGATCTTTTTTTCTACCCATAGTAGAATTGCATCTTTATTGGACTGGGCTCTTTTTCATGTCCATGGGTCCTATGATCAATTAACTACCTCCAAAGACCTTTCAGGTCAAATCATTCTGGTTATCACTTCAGCCTTGCTCTCTTTTGTAGGATAAGTATGATTGAATGATATTACCTGGATCATGCCACCCTGCAGCGTCCTTGGTCAATTGATCTTCTTAATCTCTAGTTTTTTTTGTTGTTGTTGTTGTTTTTTAATCACTACATACCTTTCCAAGGCCAATGGAATTGTCCTTTATCATTGTAATTTTTAATTTAATGATGAAGGGGGTACTCTCAACTGTCTCACAGGACACAGTTAGGAATCATTTATGACAAATTCACTGTAACCTTCCCCAGAGACAACAAGAAATCCAGGCTTCAGGAAACAAAATGAAAAAGCAACCAGAACCCTTCTCAGCTGCCAAAGCCAGTATCTTGCCTCACAATTTTAGGTAAGTGCAACCATTTTAATGAATTCACCCAGTACAAAAATTATGTTTCTCCATTTCTAGTCTAGCATTTATAAACCATTCTCACCCATATCATTCAAATTTGTTTGCTTGTTTTTCTGAAATGAACTAAAACAAAAACAAAAACAAAAACAAAACAAAACAAAACAAAAAAACACCTTGCCAAGAATTTTTCTCTGTAGGTCTGAATACTTATTTCTCCCAGAGCTTGCTGACCTGGTTAAAGATATGGGAGCAATGATAGCTGGTGGAGATGAAGCATAGAGAGAAATGACACCCCCTTTCAAGATACTATTCCAGACGAGCTTATAACTAATGCCTTTAAGCATTGCAGTACCAGCCTTTTCACAAAGGGCAGGAAAGTCTGCTTCTGCTGACAGATTTGATAGGGCTTCAGTACCTGGGTTTAATAAGTCATCTAAATATTCCCAAAACACTATTCTACTTTTTAAGGTTTCCCATTTGCCCAATAATCACCTAACATAATGAATTCAATTTATGTTATAACTGAGTAATAAACAGAATGAGACTCAAGTTAATTTTTTGCTACACTAGCCTTGAGACCTAAAGAAGTTAGAATATTCTTTACGTCAATCTCAGAAAACTTTACATTCTCTAATAATGCCTTGAGTCAAGAATTTCAAATGTTGACTTTATCACTTTCTGTCTTTAAATTCCCTATTATAGCTTAAAGGTATTCTATTGCTCTTGACCCCAGTAATGGTCTGTCCTAATAGTAACTTGATTCAACAATATCTTGTCTTAATTTGGCATCTCATAACAGTCCTATTGTCCAAGAGTTAAGCGGCTTCTCACTGCCTTAATCTGCAAGTAGTTCATGGAGACATTCCTAAATTCCTATCTTCGTGAAAGTGTTGTACTTAACCAATTCTGGTATCAATTATGAAGTTGGTCAGTGTTGAATTTTTGACAATAAAATCTCCTTTAGGTGATTTAAATAGACATACATTTGATACAAAGACTTAGGAATTTACAAAGCTGTTGGAAGGGCTAGAGAAGGCATTAAGATAAGTTCCTAGAAATAAAACCCCAGCCACTAGTCATTCAAGTTCTGTTGGGTTTGCCTTTTCATTCACTGGTTAAGAAGCTGACAATCGGTTAGCTGCCACAGCCCCCATTTTTAAGCCACACTATGTCTGTCATGTTTGACAAAGCCATTGCTCCTCCTATAGTTAGGTGATGAATCAAAAAGCCAATAAATATTTCTCTGATTGATTTATTTCACTCAGCATAATACCCTCCAGTTCCATCCATGTCGAATCATTATATGGTCTCATTAATTTGGGGAATATAAATAATAGTGAAAGGGGATAGAGGGGAAAGGAGAAGAAATGGGTAGGAAATATCAGAAAGGAAAACAGAACATGGAAGACTCCTAACTCTGGGAAATGGACTAGGGGTGGTGGAAGGGGAGGAGGGCAGGGAGTGGGGATGACTGGTTGGCGGGCACTGAGGGGGGCACTTGACAGAATGAGCACTGGGTGTTATTCTGTATGTTGGCAAATTGAACACCAATAAAAAATAAATTTATTATTAAAAAAAGAAAAGATTTTTGTGGAATCAAAAAAAAAAAAGATTTGTATGGAATCAGAAAAGACCCCTCCCCCCCCAAAAAAAAGCCAATAAATATGCCATTTCTGCCATAATGTGAGTCACCAATGGATATATTACACCATGACTGTCTGAGTGATTCAGTTCCTAATCTAAATCTCATAGGAGTGTGTCTGAAAGGTAGAATCAAAATCAGATTCCAAACTATCTACAAGTGAAGATCATTTGGCCTTCTATCTTTTACATCCTATAAACCCTTGAAATGGATATTAACAAAGCCAATCAAAGAATCCATAACAAATTTTAACACAATTTTTGGGCCATTGCTTACTGTTGTGAGGGAATATTATATTCCCTACTCTTCCCATATCTTCACCTCCAGTTATGATAATAAAATGTTCTAGTTCCTGGCATTTACTCCTATGCTAGATCACAATTTTTATATCTCATTGAAACAGTTTTATTAGTGACCTAACCTAATAATATTACATTGTATCAGTTCTCATCCCTCTTGACTCATGGATTAGTCTTGTTATCCCAGCAGCCATTTTCTATTTTCCAACATCAACAATTAATGCACTTGGTTCTAACTACTTTGTCATTGAAGTGATGCTGGGATGCCAGTGGAGAAGAAAGGATGGGTGAAGATGCAGAGGAATACGGAGTTGGAATAAATTGGGTGTTGTTGTTGTTTAGCATCTGTTTGCCAAATAAATTAAAAACAAATGAGTCCTAGGGTGTGGAGATAATAAGTCTCAGAACATTGTGACAGGTATTTCTAATAACTGCTCACTTTTTCAGTTTTCCTTCTGACATACTTTTGTTTCACTTTCCCTGATACACAGGCTCCTGAGGTCTGGTGATAGAAGCAGAGACTTCATAAGTCTGGTCATCAGATACACCCCCCACTCACATGAAGTAGCTTGAAATCTATAGCATTTGTTATTGCAAGCCAATAATGTTTGAGGATTACATTTCCTGAAGCAAAACAAAGCCTTGTCTATCTTTTTTAGACAATAACTCAGCTAATTCCCCCCAGAAATTCAATAGAATTGCTGAGAAAAATAGCAAACTCTGTTGTGTGTGTTTTTTTTTTTAATTATGAGAATTGATCTCATTACTTTTTACTGATGGTTTCTTTTCTTTCTTTCTTTCTTTCTTTCTTTCTTTCTTCCTTCCTTCCTTCCTTCCTTCCTTCCTTTCTTTTTCTTTCTTTCTTTCTTTCTTTCTTTCTTTCTTTCTTTCTTTCTTTCTTTCTTTCTTTCTCTTTTTCAACCCTTTTCCCTATTATAGAAATGCTTGAAAGCCAAGGTATGCAAAGGAAGAATATACTTGTAAGATATTGCAAAAATCTAAGGAAGCAAGAAATTTCAAGTCTTTAGTAAAATCATTGTTAAAACGATTGGCTGAAATTGAGGATATGAAGAAATAAGGCCAAGGAAGATCTAAAAGATGGGGAGAAATATATTTATAAAAGAAATGAAAATCATAATAGAAATGAAGATCTAGTTCAATTGAGGAAAAGAACTTTGTGGTACCAGATATGGAATGAAAGCAGTTCAGGTGATGGCGATATCTAAGGGATGACTGCACAGGGAAGCAATAAAATGATGTAGAGTTAGACATGTTGAAATGGAGGGACTGCGTGCAATTTGAGGAGATGTGGATGGGGCATGTCATTAACATGAACATTGGTATTACCCATTGTGATAGCACAAAACACTCTGGAGAGTGCATGTGGGCACATTAGATTACACTCTGCAAAACACTGCACTTGTGATTTTCCTGAATTATATTTCCTATTTTGCACTCAACTTTTTCATTTGACTTCCAAGAAAAATGAGATCGAAATCTTACATTTCATAATCAATGTTTGGTCATGAGGTTATCTCATTAAAGTTCCATGTGTTTAAAAATGTAAAAAATAGAACTTTTTCTGCACTTTTGTCCTCCTCTAAACTCTTCACTTTTAAAAATAGCTTGATCCTAAATACCAGTGTGCTTTTTAAATTTGCATATGCTTTAAAAACTGTTGACTAGAAAAATAGTATTTTCCCTCAGTACTATCCTAGAACATGTCTACATACCTCAAATACAACAAAGGAAGTATGACATACGTGCTTTTAAAAGTTATATAGCTCTATTTGATATTAATAATGATTGTTTTGTTTTTGAAGTGGAAACATATCTGAATATGTGACAACTCTTTAATGGAATGATCTGTAACCAGCCACAAACACAAATCTAAATTAGCACCGAAATAGTTTGCCTACAAATGGGTCCAACTGGAAACCATTGCTAATAGAATTATTATTTCATTCCTCAATTCCCACTTGCTGCTCTGCCTTTCATATGAACAGGTCCTTTTCAGGATTTGAAACCACTCACCTCTATTATAATATGTTATGCTTTTTAACTTTTCACAAAGGAGAAAGATGATGCTATTAATCCCAATTAAGAGAATTCTCTCTCTGTATCCCTATCTTATAAGTTTAGACACTAATATTTTTATCTTTGCTTATAAATTGGAATAAGTTTGTATTTATGTTTATTTGTAAGCCAGTTCATAAACTGTAGACAGGATCCATTCATTGAAGCTATTTCTTGGGAGTGTAGAAATAGATTGTCACTCAGAGACTGTGTTTGCATTCTTCTCTCTTCCCATCAGCAAACTCTTATCTCTGAAGTCTAAGAGGAAATAACATGGAGTGAGTGAGTGGTGGCAATTTAACTTATGTGATGATGGGCTAGGAAGGAAAATGAGTCCTTGGCTGCTGTACCTATGAAGTAAAAAAAAAAAACAAAAAAACAAAACAAAACAAAACTATAACTTTTTTTCTAGATATCAGGAAGGAAAAAGAAAGACAAGCATTTCAATGCCAGAGATAACCTACATAAGTGGGTTATTTGAGGAGATCGATCCCCTGATCTTCTTAGCCCTTTGGTTCTCATGAGAAGGCACAATGCACAGTAACTTTCTGAATCTAATTGTCCTGTTTTCTTAACTAAGATGGTTATAGCTGTCTATCACAGCACACTGTCTTGTAACCAATTCATTTGCACTTGAACTGATGGAAGGGGAACCTATTGCAAAAGGAAGATCTTAGTAGTAGAAAGAAAAGTGCTAAAATGAACTCACATGAATGCATTGAAACAAAGTGATAGAAGGTGAAAAATAATGAAAATATCAGCAATGTGACAAAAATGGAGATTTTTAGCACAGAAGTATAGGCTGGTTGAAGCACAGTTTTCTAGTTCATTTTGTAAGAATGGTGAGGAGAAATTAGAAAGCCTGTGTCAGTATTACATCAAAGACATTCCATCAATCAGTTTTTTATTTCAGTCGATCAATGAAATAGTTAATTTAAGAAAATTCATTTTAACAGTGAAATCAATAAACATTTGATTAAATACTTGACTCTTTAAATGTCATATAGTACATCCTATAAGAAATTGGTAGAACAGAAAAATGTCATGCAGAGAGAGAATTAACATAACATGATGAAAATCACCAACATTAAGTAACTAACAAAGCCTTCTATCCTAGAGGAGAAGAAAAAAAAGATGAGTTCCAAGGCTGTTGTTTATTAAGAAACTCTGAGCAGTAACATCCAGTTTAACACTTTAATTATAGCTAATGTCAAAAAATGCAACAGGAAAAACTAATTAAACCAAATATTTCATTTATTTCAGAAAGACATGTCAGTATAACTTCGTCTATTATTCACTCAAGATGTGCAGAGGAAACAGAGCCTACAGTCTAACTAAGACAAAGACAAAATATTATCATCTCCATCCATGGCTTTTGTCCTTTCAAGAGTAAATTTGCTCAGAAATCCCTAGCTCTGGAATTCCTCACCTCAGGCAAGTAAAGGTAAAAGCCTGGAAGAGCTAAATGCTACAAGTCCCTATGCATAAAAGGAAAAGGCAAGTTGATAATTGTTTACACAATGAAAAATGCGCATCTTCTGACATGTGCTTTCTAAGGAGGAATAATAGCAGGTTGTTTGTGCTCCTGGCTAACTCTCTAAGCTCCAAAGAAAAATATGCATCCTATTTAGGGAAGCCATCATGCCATTTTACTTATGCATTCTAGAACAGTGATTTCCTAACTCTATGTGCATAGTAGGTATGGGCTAAGGCCCAAGATGAGATTTTGTATTTCCAACCAGCTCTCAGATGACAGCACTGCTATTGGTCCATGAAACTCTTCACATGTGAGGCTCTAATGTAAACTACATAAGATAAAAGAAGGTGAAGCCTAGAAGTCACATTTGGTGACACGTTGTACAACTTCTCATTTTATGCTGAAGAAATGCAGTCTCAGAGCAACAAAATAACATAATTTTCACAATTCTTTATTAATTGGCAAAATTAAAATAAAAACTCCTGACTCATACTCAACTGTTCTTTCCCACGAATAGAAACCCCATAGAATCTTAGTCCTCTGCACACTATGGGATAGGACCCACAACAGGGACTTTTTAATTTAAAATATTATGATGTCAATTTTGAAAGTAAATTTGAAACATCCTTTAACATAGTATTCCCTTTATGAGTATTTTAAATTTCTTATCTCTCGATTCTAGTTTCCGTCTATTGAACGTTTACATTCAGAACAAAGCTCACCTAAAATAGCAAATAGTCTTTTACCAGGACATATGTCTTTGTAAGATATGCAGGCCAATTTGCAAGGGCATGGATGGAGATAGAGAGTATAATGCTAAATGAAATAAGTCAGAGAAAGACAAACACCATATGACTTCACTCAAATGTGGAATTAAAAAAAAAGAGCAAAGGAAAAAAAAAGAAAGACAAGCAAATAAGTGAATTCTTAACTATAGAGAACAAACTGATGGTTATCAGAAGGGAAGTTTGGTGGTGGGAAACAGATGATGAGGATCAAGGAGTGCACCTGTTGTGATAAGCACAGGGTGTTGTATGGGAGTGCTCAATCACTATATTGTACACCTGAAACTGATATTACAGTGTGTGTTAACCATTCTGGAATTAAAAAACAAAAGGCCACATATGAAATACCTTAAAAATATGTCTGCACAAGTCAAGGGAAGCTATGAAACTGCTTACCTTAAACCTTCATTCAGTCACGCACTCATTTAACCAGCGATTACTGAGCAATGAGTTAGGCAATATTTCCAAAGAAGTATACAGCATGACACCTGCTCTCTCAGAGCTTTTAATCCAGTGGAGGAAATCAGACATGGATGCAAGAAAGAGTAAATAAATAAAGAGTAAATAGTATTTGTGGTATAGCTTACAAAGTTCAGAGCAGACATAGGAGTGAATTTGAGAGATTTCAGAAAGTAAACTAAATAAAGTTTAAATTGGGTCATGAAGGAAGGTGTAGACATACAGGAGGCAAGGGATTGCGGTGGACAAAATGCCACCTTGCAAGAAAATAGACAGTCAGGATGAAATGGAGAAAGGCTGCTAAAACAGAGTGGAAGCAAAGGTGGGATGCTTGAGCTCCACATGCCCTTCTCCTTCCTCTTATCGCACATATGGACCAATTGGCAGTCATCTTACTGCTTATAGTGTCTATAGGGTCTCTGAGCAAGGAGGAAAGCTGATGAGTGCCCTTCAACATACTGCTTTATGACCCCACATATGATCTGTCTTTGGTGAATGCTTTCATGTGCTCTTGGGAAGATTGCACGCTCTGCACTGGCTGGATGTATTATTATATAAATAAAAATTTAAATATTCAATCAAATCAAGTTGCTGGATGATATTACCCAAATCTGCTGTAGCCATACTGTTTTTAGTATATTTGTGCTATCAGTTATTGAGAGGGGAGTGCTCATATCTCTAACTTTATTTGTGGGTTTATTTCTAATTTATTCCAGGAAGTTTGGGCTCCATTTATTTGAAATTCTGCTAATAGGTGCCTACATGTTTAGAGCTGTTCTGTCTTCTTGGTGAATTGACCATTTACCATTAGGAAATGACTCTTTCTGGTAATACTTTAAGATCACTTTGCTAGGTATTAATATAACCATTCCAGATTTCTTATAATTAGTATATTCATGGTGTATCTTTCCATTTTGTCACCTCTAGCCAATGTATGTCTATTTTTAAACAGTCTGATTCCTTGTCTGTGAGCATGATTTTCATTTGAAGATCAAGAACAAATTTCTCCTCCCCCTACAAGTCTTCCTGAATTAGTTAGTCCAGCTGGCTCAAGCTGTAATTTAGACCAGCTTTCAAGAGGATTTTGTTATTCTTTTTTATTATTTTTATTTGTTTGTTTGTTACTCTTAGGTCAGCACTTGTCAGAGTACATTCTTATACTTTATTCTTTTTGGATAAACATTTTATGATCAATGATGAATGCATTCTTTCTTGCTCCAGAGCTATATGTTATCTGTTTATACACAGATTATCTCTTTCTTGTGACTTGAAGTAGTCTAAGGGAAACTCTTTCCTTAAAATTTTGTTTTTCTATGCAGTTGCTCCATCACCTGATTCAATAAGTGCCTTTAAGACACATGCCAAGTAATTAGATTGCATGCTTAGCCTTAACAATGTGGAATAATTCATTAGATTAATTTAGCATTTTCGTAAATATAGGTGAATTCTAGACTTTCAGGAAAAAAAAAAATTCAAGGCCTTATCAAAAGATTACCTGAATTTTATCTATGGTTTCTCATGATTTTCTTCCTTTGCTTTCTAATTCCTGTCTCTTTCGTACAAAACTGATTCATTTCCCTCCTCCTTAATTAGCCTCTCCCTTCATGGGTTTTACTCAGTGACTCATATAATACTTAAATCCCTCCCCCAAATGCCAAACCCTCCCTAATTCCTTCTCCCTCGGATTTGTATTTTGCTTCCTTCACCTTTGTTGATACTCCCAACATGAATTATTAGTTAATTAGACTTGAGGTGACCAACCCTACCTTGCACCTCGGCCCCATCGGGCCAGCCTGTTTCCTTAGCAGGCCTACCACCCACTGTGGGTAGTGTAAGTCTCATTTTTTGTTTTCTGGTTTTTAAAATAGATATATAGAGAAGCAATCTTGTGACCTTGCTAAGCAGACTTTTATAAAGATGACATTAAAACTCTGTTCTTGTGAGAAGAGAATCAAAAGGCCAGCTCACACGGTTAGGACACTGCTGTAGGGAGGCATTGAGTGTCAAGTCTGAGTGACTAAATTGTCTTCATTTAACACCAAGACCAACCTTGCCCAACAATTACATCACTCTGGGTTCAAATGTTGGTGGATTAACTCCAAGAAAATTATTTCACTCCTTGTGACTCATCAGGCTCATTCAAAAAATGAGAATGAACCTATCTTACAGATATGCTGTTAAGCTTAAATGTGATGTATGTATGTATTATATTTAAAGCATATAGCAATGTTGCTATAGTGGTAGAGAGAATATAAGCAATAGTTCCACTACTAATAAATTCTGCTTCTTTTCTTTTCAAGTAAGCAGACATATTTAGGTACATCCAGAGGGTCACCTGTGCAGTTCTGCCAGAGGATAATCAGAAGGGCAGGTTTCAAAGAACTGAACTCATTCCAAGGAAAAAGTAGGGTATTGTCATGATATCTGTCCAAAGGAAAGTATCCTTGTATGAGAATGAGTATTTGTAGTCCACTATTTGTAACCCACCTCCCCTTACCAGTCCTCCTCCATTTAAGCCAATTCTTTCTTTTTCTTTCTTTCTTTCTTTCTTTCTTTCTTTCTTTCTTTCTTTCTTTCTTTCTTTCTTTCATTATGATAGTCACAGAGAGAGAGAGAGGCAGAGACATAGGCAGAGGGAGAAACAGGCTCCATGCACCGGGAGCCTGACGTGGGATTCGATCTCAAGGTCTCCAGAATCGCGCCCTGGGCCAAAGACAGGCGCTAAACCGCTGCGCCACCCAGGGATCCCTTAAGCCAATTCTTTAGGGAGAGAGAGCAACAGGGGCGCAACAGGGGAAAAGACGGTCATCCCACTAAATATCTGCACTGGTATATAAAAAAAAAACTGCTTTGGAACCCCTGTACACAAACAGTACATTTGGAAGTTTCATTTGAAACTCACTGGAATATTGACCAGAGAAGAAAGGAAATGATGCATAACCTAAGGAAAGTAGAAAGAACAGAGAATATAGGTCCTCAAGACTGGATCAGTGAGTCGATCAATCCTCAGTTCTCCATGGAATTTGAAAACTCTTCTGCATCTTCCATATACAGTGCACACATGACATTTGTAAGACAGATTTGGGGCTGTGCTGCAGACTCTGAGCACAACCTTATGATGGTGACTTCTCATGTATATTTTAAACCTATGGTGGGAGGAAAACAGGATATAATGTTTGAAGTAAAGAGAGCTAAAAGGACTACTGCATTCAGTCCATTTAGGGAATCCAACATAGACGTACTTGAACAAGAATGCATTACATGATGTCTGGGGATTATTCATGGCACATTACTTTAAAAATATAAATAGTGAAGAGGAGCATCTGGGTGGCTCAGTTGGTTGAGCATCCAGCTCTTGATGTCAGCTCAGATTATGATTCCAGATTATAATTCCAGATCATGAACCTCACCTCGGGCTCCTAGCTCAGTGCAGAGTCTGCTTATCCCTCTTCCTCTGCTCCTCTCCCCACTCATGATCTCGGTCTCTCTAAAATAAATAAATAAATAAATAAATAAATAAATAAATAAATAAATTCTTTTAAAAATATAAATTATAATGAATAATTTACATTATTGATTGTAAGAAGGGCAAATGAACACAGAGCACTTTCTACTTTTAAATTCACTAAAGTGAATTCCCTGAGTATAGACTAGAGAATATATATTTAAGTTGAATCTTGAGGTGGGAAAATACCAAGTGCTACATTTCTAAATTCTTGCTAATAGGAAAATTAGAGTATAGTCTGATTTCTAGAAAACAGTATCACATATCAGAACATCATTTCAACTTAATTTATAAGCCTTTGTCTCATTTAAATTATTTCAGTTGACATGATTAAACATTTTCCAAAGCATGTCCCGATAAACAATATCTGAAGAAAGAATAGTTTAAAATTATTTTATGGATAACCAAACTTGGTAAATTTACATTATATCCATGTCTTAATACTTGGTGACTTGAAGTAGCCATGAACTATTACAATCCCCCAAAATTTCTGCATTAGGGAAAATTTAATTGGCTTTACGTAAAATCTCCAAAACCCATCAACATGGCACTCAGTTATTTGAAATACCATCTTTTAAGAACTTGGAAACTCATGGTTAGAAAATGCTGATATCAGTGGTCTTTTTTTTTTTTTTTTTGCAACACTTCAAGTTCTGATCCATTGGGTTTCTGTGTTTTATTTCCTTAACCAGTATCAAGTGCTCAATTTTAACTATCATCTCACAGAATTATCAAGACTGACAATAGACTAAAAATGTGAAAGATCCACATATTACTTGGTGTATAGTTGTCACTCAGTAAAAGAGTTTACTTGATTTAGCACAATCAATAATGTGCAACTCATTCAGTTGGTTATCGATACTAAAGAAGACTTTAAGAGTAACTCCTTTCAAAATAATTTTGACTTTTATCTACTGTTAAGAAATATAGCTACATATGTATATGTATAGCATTGCTGCTAGAACCCACATGCATAGACAGTATAACTAAAAATCTCAAAAACAGGGGCACTGGGGTGGCTCAGTGGTTGAGCATCTGCCTTTGGATCAGGTCTTGATCCCCCGGGCCATGGGATCAAGTCCCATATCAGGCTCCCTGCAGAGAGCCTACTTCTCCCTCAGCCTATGTGTCTGCCTTTCTCATGAATAAATAAGTAAAATCTATTAAAAAAATTTAAAAAAAACCAAAAAACACACTTGCTAGTCTATATTCTATTTTGTGATATTCTAGTCTACAATTTAATTTTAATCTGATTGTGTCCCAATAAAATGATTTTGTAGACACTAATGTTTTGAAAATTCAGTTCTAACATCCATAGCAAAAGTCTGTCTGTCACCTGAATATGGAACAAAACTACCTGTGTTTATTGCATAAGTCTGGAAGTGGCTATTGTGATGTGGGCCCACAAACCACAAAATCTACTTAGGAAATTCATCCATGAGGTTGGTGTTCAGAATATTTTTTTTTGAAAATACAAAGTAGTTAAAGTGATCTACCTTACTTAGAGATTTGCATAGACCAGCAATGTGTCTAAAAGGCTGAACCTGGCCCTCTTAGAAATGAATATTTTAATGATAATAGTATTTAGAATGTATATATATATTTTATTTTATTTTTTACTTTTTAAAGATAGGGTCCTGGGGGCCTAGGTGGCTCAGTTGGTTAAGCATCTGTTTTTGACTCAGGTCATGATCCCAGGGTGTGGAATGCAGCTTTACATCAGGCTTCCTGCTCAGTAGGGAGTCTGCTTCTCCCCCTCCCTCTTCCTCCCCTCCCTCTCTACTCCTGCTCTATCTCTTGCTTGCTTTCTCTCCCTCTCAAATAAATAAATAAAATCTTCAAAAATAAAAATAGAGTTCCACATCTTTTGACAATCAGAAATTCTTCCATGTGTTTGCATCATAGATAATTACATAAAGATTTCTAAATCCATGTCATAGATACAGATTTTTAATTTCTGATTTTTTGTCACTGAAAAATAAAATTGTACAAAATTTTCATATGTCAAAGATGATGATTAAATTAGCATTTTTTTCTATTGTAAGACTTTTTGATTGACAGATTGATAAACAATGTTTATTCATTAAAAAACTTTTATTTATACTGAACTTCCAGACAGTGTCCCAAGGGACAGGGGTATATATATATATATATATATATATATATAATATTATATTATATTTATATATATTATATTATATAATTGGATCTAAAATAAACATTTACTTTCTGTGAATACCTTCATACATTTCCTGAAAAACAACAACAAGTATAATTCAAAGCAAATGATTCAAATGTTCAGAGAAAAATCTATGAAATAAATAAATGCATTTTTAAATGTCTCCAATTTGAGGTAGCTAAATTGATTTATAATCTCTAATTTGTTATGCTCTTCTCTGGGGCAGAGCATATAAATCTGCAAAGCTTGCTCAGCATTTCTAATTATGTAGCCATGCAATGCTGAATACAAACTGCCTCACCACTACACAAAGGGCAAAAGAAGAGTAAACTGTTGAAAATAAACAAAGTATAGCACACATAAGCGTGCAAGCCTATATGTACTATGGTACAAAGTAAAATCATACACATCTCCCAGACTTCATAAGTGTACTCATTGTTTTTTTTTTTAAGATTTATTTATTTACTTATTTATGATAGACATAGAGAAAGAGAGAGGCAGAGACACAGGAGGAAGGAGAAGCAGGCTCCATGCCGGAGGCCCGATGTGGGACTTGATGCCAGGACTCCAGGATCACGTCCTGGGCCAAAGGCAGGCGCTAAACCACTAAGCCACACAGGGATCCCCAGTGTACCCATTGTTTAGCTTCATCTTTCATCCTTCACTGGAGTTCCTTGAGGTGCTCCTATTAAATATTCAGTCTAAGTTCCCTGTCTCGAAAGGAACTGGTGGAAATGCTCCCAGGTATGTGACTACACAGCTTCGGAGGTAAAAGATGGCTGGATTTGAGGCAGATCCTACAGAGAATGGACTAGTGAATGTGGCCATTTTGAATATTCCTGGAGTGATCATTGTTCATCAATTTGCATGTCCAAAATTTTGAACGATATTAGCACTGTTTTTTTTTATTGTCCTGTTTCCAACAACTATAAAGAGTTATTCCTTTTATCTAGGCATCAAAACATAATTATTATATGTCTTCTTTTTGAAGACATTAAATTTGAACCTAAAAATTCTTATTGTCAGGATTCTTCCAAATGTCAAATAAGTACTAAACAAATAGAAACTTAACCCCAAAAGGCTTTCCAGAAATCACTAACTCTAATCATGGTTCATATAACCTTTTTTACCAAATAAGTAACTGTGTAGTTTGTAAATACTTGCCAGACAGAACAGCTTTGGCTTTTTAGGCATTTCATTCCAGTGTTTCAAGAGATTTGTAGAACTGCAAACAAGGCATTCACACAGATAATACTTTGATGAGGAGGAAAGCTGAGCGGTGCATTATCTGTTAGATTATAATTGCAAGATATTATCAATGCAGATATAATAGATGTTCTTAATCTGTTTCATTTTCACCTTTCATGGATTAACCACACCACTGGCCATGTGATTCACAAAGAGTGTCTTGCAACAAGTAAGTCAGTTATTTATCTTCTGTGATTTTTGACATTGGTCTATAATTCCAATGAAATATTTCCACATAAACCCCAGTAATGGAAATTCTTAGATCAATTTTTGTCTAGATTAAGACAAAAGTTTGTTCACAAGTAAACAACAGCGTCACCATAGCTACATATATATTTTTAATTATAAATTCCATAAAGTCATTAAGATGGATTTAAGTTGTGTAACACTAAAAGTTAAGAAACATTAAAAGTTGAGAAAATATTTCTCAATCATAAGTATGATGTCAACATTTAAAGAGAAAGGGAAAACAAATTATTATTTAAGGAGTAATCATAATTAATAAGTAATGATAACTGAATCGTAGAATCATCATAAGGAAAGGGTTAAGAAGACTAAAGAGATTTTATTAGTTGAAGTATTTATTATGCAAAAGTTAGAATAAATCAAAATGCAAATTCGGAAAACGCCTCAGACAGGATTTTTCTTTGGGAAGAAATAGCACATTTTACAGAATAGCATAGGAATACTGATGCTAGAATTCACAAGCTTACTATCACCTATAAAGTAATACCAAATTGGCATCTTATTAAAAAATTAACCAGGTGGTTACCCAAAAAAGAGTTGGAGAATAGCTAAAGAGTAATAACAAATAGTAAGGAATTATCAAAAAGGTCATTCTGTCATTAATACTACCACTCACAGAAAAAAATGAAATGACATTGAAATCAGGGTAGAGTAATTGATGTAGACATACACTGAAGATTGAAAGGGTAGAGATTGTGCTTTATATTTTGCTTGTTGACCTCCAGCACTTAGCATCATGTTGAGCACACAACAGGAGATCAATAAATACTTGGAAAGTGATTGATCCATCCACAAATAAGTACATGAGGTGGATAATTAGTTGCCACAGGGAAACTAGTCTCTCGGTGTTAGTCTTCAGCAATGATTAAAATCAAAGAGAAGAATAAACAAAGGGGCTCCTCCGCCTTTACATTTTTTTCTTTGAAGAAACTGCAACCATAATAATGATCACAATTTTGACACTGAAGAATCAATTATTTCTTCTTACCATACCATGTAGTCAATATGATTTTGATAGAATTCATACATTTTTGAAAAGTAGATTCTATCACTACCAGCAATAGGATCAATTCAAAAACACTGAATTATGTCATTTCTTTTGCTGATATTTTATCTTGTTCCAAATTATTTCATTCTGCTCACTGTGCCTTCACCCAAACCTCTAGCCATTCCAAACCTCCCATTCACACAGACCATCTACATTGTTCCAGCATCATGAGTTTCTTTTGGTCCAGATCCTAGTATATAAGTACTGACTTAAGAACCTCTCATTTCTACCTCAGACTCCACCAGACACACTCACAGACACACACAGACACACACAGACACACACAGACACACACACACACACACACACACCACTAAACAACGAATCAATTCTCAGCCTTGTGCTTCTACCATTTAACTTCTGAGCTTGTCCTTTGCAGCAGCTCTAGAGAAAGATGCAGAAATCATTACTTGGTCTTTGCTACCTAATTTAATCTGGCTCCCCTATTTTCTCAACAATTCTATTCTTTCTTGAGACTCTATTACTCCAGCTCTTTATTTCACTTATTTGTTTATATTTCTCTGTGGCCAAACCCTCATTCTGCAGAGATGCTCCTACCTCAGGTTTCCATGAAGAGCATTCCTACTTGAATTTCTTCATTTATCATTTTTATATTGAGGTAAATCTGTACCTGGGCCACTTGTTCCTTCCTGTACTCAATGAGTAGTCACCAAGTAATTTTCCTGTGCTGGCCTCTGTTTTGTCAGATATACTGGTGAACAAGACAAGTAATGCCCTCAAAGAGTTTACTTTCTATTAGAGGTAAGCAGGAGATTACAATAAATTGTTATAATTGCCATGAGTAACATATAAGGGGTGATATGGAAGCACATAGCATTGGCACCCAAGTTGGAATTGGTTGTATGATTAGAGATAGCTTCCTGGAATTACTTACATCTTTATTGACATCTCAGAAGTCAGTAAAAATTAACCAGAAAAATGGAATTAGATGGGATGAGACATGAGTTTCAAGCAAAAGAAAACATGTTCACAAGAGAAAGCACATATGGAGAATGGCAAGATATTCAATCTGGGTAGAGATGTGAAGGTGGAGTGATAGAGATGTTACTGGAGATGTTGGCAGGGATCCACCATGAAGAGTATGGGAAGCAGTTAAACATACTGTTTATGGAGAATCACCCTATAGTAACACAGATTTGGTTCACACCATTCACAAGGTTATCCTTAGAGTGAGATGGTCTGTCACAGTTAGGAATTTTAGTACTTTTAAAGAGGTAATAAAATAATTGGGGGGTGCCTGGGAGGGCACAGTCAGTTTAAGCATCTGACTTCTGGTTTTGGCTCAGGCTGTGATCTCAGGGTCATGAAATCAAGCCCCTAGTTGGGCTCTGTGTTCACTAGGGAGTCAGTCTGGGATTATCTCTCTCTCTCAGCCCCTCTCTCTTGCTCTCTCTCTCTCTCTCTCTCTCTGTCTCTCTCAAATAAGCACATCAATAAAATATTTTTTAAAAAGGTAATAACGGGGGGCACCTGGGTGGCTCAGTGGTTGAGCATCTGCCTTTGGCTCGGGTCATGATCCCAGGGTCCTGGGATCCCTGCACGGAGCCTACTTTTTCCCTCTGCCTATGTCTCAAGGTCTCTCCCTGTGTGTCTTTCATGAATAAATAAAAAACTTAAAAAAAAATTTTTTTTAAAAGGTAATATTGGGCAAATAAGGAGCAAAATAAGGAGCTTGTATGTTATACAGAGCCAAGTAGGGAGCTATGGAAATATTTCACCCAGAGGAATGACATGTCTTGACTTATCTTAGGGCTCTCTTGTGGACTGAAGAAGAAATATATGAAGATAGGTAGGTCAAAGTGAGCATCAAAGGCATGAGATATAGGACTTTTTACAATAATGTTGGCAAAAATTACAGTGTCCTGAATAGATTCAATGGCAGTAGAGGTGAGAAGACATGGATGGGCTTAGTAAATCTTAGGAAATAAAACCAAAAGGAGTTGTTAATATATTGGTACAAAAGAGGAAGAAAATGGGAGAAGCAAGGACAACATTGAAATTCCTGGCTTGCCTAACTGGGTGGAGAGTGGGCGATTGTTGAGACACAGAACACTAGAGAAGAGCAGGATTGCAAATGTCAGGAAGAAATAGCCTCAGGCATAGACATGTTGAGATTGAGGCTCTGTGGAATCTAGCATACAATCTGCAGGTCAAGAGAGAAATCTGAGCCATTATTCAGAATTAGGACTCACATGCTTATGGGTGACAGCTGAAGCCACAAGAGCAGCATACAGCAGTATAGACCAAGTGAGAAGAGAGAAGAGAAAATTAGTAAAAGAACTTGAGATGAGAAGAAAGCCAGTACTGCGGTGTACGAAAGTCAAAGGAAAAGCATGTTTTAAACATTTTTTTTTAATTTTTATTTATTTATGATAGTCACAGAGAGAGTGAGAGAGAGGCAGAGACATAGAGGCAGAGGGAGAAGCAGGCTCCATGCACCGGGAGCCTGATGTGGGATTCGATCCCGGGTCTTCAGGATCACGCCTGGGCCAAAGGCAGGTGCTAAACCGCTGCGCCTTACTCCCTTCCACACTGCAGTTAAATTCTTGGAATTAAATGAAATATCTCTATTAGAAGTCAATATTCATAAGTTCTTGTCTCAAGGGACTTTTCTTCCTCTTCTTTCTTATTTGACTTCATGTTTTAAAAAGCCAGTATGTTTAACCAAGGGCTCTTTCTCACAACATCCTTCTACTTTGACTTCTATGACATTATTTTGGAAGACTCTCATCTCCAACAGTTTTCCCTTTGATGTGTTGTCTGTGCCCCATCTCATAGTGGTGAGCATTAACAACCCATTCATCATTTGCCCTCCACTTTTCTCTCTCTGCCGTATTTTCTTTGATAAGTTTATTCACTTTGACATTTAAGCTTTTATCTTGATGCCCTCTCCCAAATCAATATTCTAGCTTATTCTGGTTTGTAATTATAATCACCTTTATAACATTCCTTTCATTTGTACCCCAATTACATCTCATTATGTTAAGCACTGATTTCATTGTTATTCTGTCTTAGCAATTCCTTACCCAGTTTCTCCATTTGGACCACTTGAAACACAATATTGCAGGCACAAAATATGGAAGCCATATGGGCTCTGTTGTCTTTCATTTCTATTGTCTAAGCTACCACCAGAACCTATGCATTAGTAGCATCTCCACTGCTTGACCCTTTCTTCACATTGTTCCTGCTTCTACTCTAGTCTTAGTTCTAACTAATCAACTCACATTTAGAAAATTACAAGATCTCCTAACCTTTGTGTCCCCAAAGTCATCTTTCACATCATCACTATACTTGATGTAAGTTCAGTTCTTACTACGCCATTTGCTTTACCAAGAATCCCATTACCTATTGGATCAAGAAACAGGTATTTGTGATGATGTGGAGAGAAAGGAACACTCATGCACTGTTGGTGGGAATACAAACTGGTGTGACTGTGGAAAACAGTGTGGAGGTTCCTCAAAAAATTAAAAATAGAATCATTGTAGGATCCAGCAATTACACTCCTCATATTTACCCAAAGAATACAAAAACACTAATTCAAAGTGACATATGCACCCTGATGTTTATAACAGCATTATTTGCAATAGCCAAGATATGGTAGCTGCTGAAGTGTCCCTCAATTGATGAATGGATAAAGATGTGGTATATTTATGGTAGAATATAATTCAGCCATAAAAAGGAATGAAATCTTGCCATTTACACTGACATGGATGGAGCTAGAGATTATAATTCTAAGAGAAGTCACTTAGACAAAGAAAGACAAATACCATATGATTTCACTCATATGTGGAATTTAAGAAACAAAACAAATAAGAAAAAGAAAAACTGGGCAGCCCAGGTAGCTCAGTGTTTTAGTGTCGCCTTCAGCCCAGGATGTGATCCTGGAGACCTGGGATCGAGTCCCACATCAGGCTCCCTGCATGGAGCCTGCTTCTCCCTCTGCCTGTGTCTCTACCTCTCTCTCTCTCTCTATGTCTCTCATGAATAAATAAATAAAATCTTAAAAAAAAGAAAAAGAAAAAATAATGATAGAGAGAGAGTCAAAGCAAGAAACAGACTTTTAATTATAGAGAACAATTTGATAGTTACCAGAGGAGAGGGGGGATCAGGGGATAGGTTAAACAGGTGATATGGATTAAGAGGTGCACTTGTGATGAGCACTGAGTGATTTGTGGAAGTGTTTAATCACTATATTTTTATACCTGAATCTATATTACACTGTATGTTAAATAACTGGAATTAAAATAAAAACTTAAAAAAAAAATCATATGTTGAAATCCTAACCTCCAGCAACTCAAAATATGACTATAATTGGACATAAAATATTTTAAGAGGTAATTCAGGTAGCATGAGATGCTATGGGTGGGCCCCAATCCAGTATGATTGGAATTTAGGGCATAGATAGGTCCAGGGGGCCGATCATGTGGAGACAAGAGGAGATAATGGTCATCTGCAAGCCAAGAAGAAACATCTCAGAAGAAACCAACTCTGCTGATTCATTGATTTTGAGAACTTCTAAAACTTCAGAACTGTGAGAAAATAAATTTCTGCTATTTAAGCCAATAAGTCTGTGGTACTGTGTTATGGCAGCTCTGGCAAACTAATGCAGCACCTCTTTTGATGCATTTACATGTAGAAGCTGAGAACTAAGTGTTCTAGAATCCTGAACAAGAGGAGTCTGATTAAGGATAAATGTGGATAGTGCTTTAGCCTCAGAGTTCTCAAAATTAACACACAAAACAATGTATATTGCCCACTCTAGGCCTAAGAACAATAACACAAAAATAACTAACTGAATGTGAAAATCACATTCAGTGATATTTTTTTGTGCATGTTAGGCATGCTTATAAGAGTTTTAGAAGCTATTACTTTGACATAGATTATTTTGTTCTGTCCTCACAATGCCCAATGCATGAATAAACTGGGACACAGAGAATTTAAGTGACTGATGCACAAAGGCAAAAAGTGACAGAAATAAGTATTTAACCAGGTATTAAACCAAGTATTAAACTTGTTATCAAACCAAGTAATTTATTTCTAGAAAATATTCTCATAGCTTATAATATCCTGTCTCTTCATTTGTGTAGACAATTTATATTTTTCGTATATATTTTTCCAAAGTATTGCCACTGCTTTGCAAAACAAAACAAAAAACTATCCCAGATACTTGTCCTTGTAAAATGTAAAATTTCATCAGTCTCTTAGCTCCTCCTTCTATAGGAATAAGATCAAAATTGGCTGTTTCAAGTCTTGGATTAACTATAGATATGAGTTTTGTTTCTTTTTTTTTCCCCATTTCATTCTATATCCTTGTCATTTTCTGATGTTTGTATTAAAACAAACACGTCTATTTTTATGCATATATTTACTTAGTCTAATTGTTAAGTTAGAAATAATTCTTGACCCTCGGCCTTACCAGGATGAAGAGAAGAAAGAATCACTGACTAACCAAAAGGAATAGGAAAAGAAGAGTGGAAAAAAAAAAAGAGAAGAAAAAAGAAAACTAAAGTTATGCATGTAGTCATTTGACTTTAGATTAGGTAAAAGTAATCTGCGTTGCTAAACATAATAGGTAATATTGTTGAGTCACATGAAAATAATCTACTCTGTTGAATATAATAAACAATGTTGTTGAGGAATGGGCAATTCCCCTAAGGAAGTATAGGTTCAAATTGGAATGCACCTGCCACCAGAATGATCTATCCAATATGACTCATACGCAGCTTTGAGATTCAAAGACTCTGACTCTCTAATGCTAATCCTTAAGGGAGACTCTTCACTAGGTTCTTGGCAGACAACTAAATGCTTCATAAAATGTCAGCTATTTTAAGTTCCCCAACCTAAAAATGTAGAACATTTTGTTCACCTCAGAAGTACATTACAAGCATCATCAAACTACCAAAATAACAAAGGCTGTTGAGTTGCTTTCTAGGGCCTGGTGGTCACAAGATTATGCCTGATATGCACACAAAATAAAAGGAATATTTCAGTTTTTTGTTCCAGTTTACGAAGAGGAATGACTGGAACAGACCTTCTCAATAGTATTTTCAGAAGTTCTAAAAGCTTATACAACACTTGTTATGGAACTGTAGGACCTTCAAATTGGCCAAAGCACTAAAGGCCACCTGGTCAGAATGTCACACCATATCAGTCTCTGAACAATATCCAGAAAGGAGAGTTTAGTCTTACTATACTCTTTGGGGGTGTCTGTCCAAGTTCTGCAAAGATAAAATCATTTTCCTTTTTTAGAAAATATTTATTTATTTATTTATTTATTTATTTATTTATTTATTTTAGAGATAGAGTGACAGCAGGGGGCGTAGAGGGAGAGATAGTCTTAAGGAGACTAAATGCTGAGCAAGGAGACTGACATAGGGCTCAATCTCAGGAGACTGAGATCATGACCTGAGTTGAAACTAAGAGACACTTAGACTGTACAACCCAGGTGTCCCTATTTTCTTGATGTTGGAAAAAATCATTACTTCATAATTTCTATACATCAACTCCACTACTGCACTTTGTTATAAACATTATTCTGTCTTCTATTGGGCAAACTTAAAAGATTCAAGTTTATGAAAAATTTAAAAGAACTGCTACTTTGCTCTGATGTTATCCATCTGTTATATTAATATCTCTCAATATCTTCATCTCTTCCTCTACAAAATATTGGCCCAAACTGGCACTTTCTGTGGGTTCTTATTAAATATCTATTTTAGTTTGTCAATTTTTAAAAATGCAACATCCAACATAAAACCTAATTCTGATATGGGATGTTTACATGTTGAGCTTGTTGTCTTTTATAATCCAGTTGCTCATTGCTGTACTGTTGAAAAGCCATGGACTACCATTCCCTTTTAGCTTTATCCAAATGTAAATGGCATTATATAGAGGAAGAGAATGGTCTGAAATGTTTAAATACACAAAATTTTTACATGTATATTTCACTAATTATTCTCTATTCTGTGCTATCAGCTCTTCACCTCTTCACTTACCATTCTGAAATTTTTGTTTACTTCAAATTTTTCAAAAAAAAATTTTTTTCCAAAAAAATGAATATGCCTTGATCCAGTACCTTGAAATAAGGCTCAGAAAAATAACAACTGTCAATATCTTAAAGAATTTTGTTTTTGTGCATGTGTGTGTATCTTAAGAGCAATCAAGTTAATGTATTGACAAAGATTAGATACATTAAATAGGTCATGAGTTTATTAAAACAATTAGTTTTAGAATATATCCTAAACAAGTAAAATGGGGCCAAAAAAGCAGGTTTTTCTTTTTCTTTTTTGGAAAAATCAATAAATTATCTATAATACTTTAAAAAATTAGGGATCCCTGGGTGGCACAGCGGTTTCGCGCCTGCCTTTGGCCCAGGGCGCGATCTTGGAGACCCGGGATCGAGTCCCACGTCAGGCTCCTGGTGCATGGAGCCTGCTTCTCCCTCTGCCTGTGTCTCTGCCTCTCTCTCTCTCTCTCTCTGACTATCATAAACAAATAAAAAAAAATTAAAAAAAAATTAATAACATTAAGGTCTTACATTTTGAAAATACTATTTTGACAATTTTAACTCTGGGTTACACAATTTTTTCCCATATAATTGCAAGTTTGATAAAGAAGATGAAAATGTCAGCAATGTAACTGGACTGTAATAGTTTCTCCACAATAATGATTAAATACAGCAAATGGCAAGAATAATCGACAGTAGAAATCAGCCAGTGTTAAAAAGAAAACTGTATCTTTTACATTCACTTTTTTTAAAGTTCTAGTGATTAGTATGAGAGCATAAACATGTATTAAGCACACCTTAATTGTTTAGGAGATTGCATTTGAGACAAGAATGAATAGGACAAAAAAATTTGGGTACATCTTCATGACTTTGGATTTATGAAAGGTTCTTTGACACCAAAAGGATAATCAATAAAAAAAATAGTAGAAAGTTGGACTTTACCAAAGTAAATATCTTTGTCCTTCAAAGGACACCATCAAGACAGTGAAAAGACAACCCACAGAATTAGAAAAAAGAAGTTCAAATCATGTATCTAATAAGGGACTTATGTCTAGAATAAAGAACTCTTACAATTCAATAATAAAAAGACAAATAACCCAATTTAAAAACGGGCAAAGAATCTGAATAAACATTTCTTTGAGAGAGATATAAAAATAGTCACTAAGCACATTAACTCAATATCATTAGTTATTAGGGAAATGCATATAAAAATCACAAGATACCACTTCACACAAAATAGGACAGCTAGAATAAAAAAGGTAGGTAACAAGTGTTAGTGAGGATGTGGAGAAACTAAAACCCTCATACACTGCTAGTAGGAAATGGGAATGGAAAATGTTCTGGCAGTTTTCAAAAATTAAGTATAGAGCTATCATAGGACTCATCAATTCCACCCCTAGGTATATACTCAAGAGAAATAAAAACATATCCTCTCAGAAATGTGTCACAAATGCTTATAGAAGTATTATGCAGAGTAGCCAGGAAGATGGAAGTAATCCATATGCCCATCATTTAATGAATGGATAAGTGAAATGTGGAATACTATACAGTGAAATACTATTTGGCCAAAAAAAAAAAGGAATGGAATGCTGATGTATGCTACAAAATAGATGAACCTTGAAAATATGCTAAATAAAAGAGACCAGTGACAAAAGGCCATGTATTATATGATTACATTCATATGAAAGTCCAGAAGAATGAAATATAATGAGACATAAAATTAGTGGTTGCTTAGAAGTGGGGGGACAGAAGTAAAGAAGGGGAGTGATAGCTAAAGAGTATGGGGTTTCTTGGTGAGGTGATGAAAATATTCTAAAACAAGGATGGCGATGGTTGTGGATGTCTGTACTATACTGTAAACCATCTAATTGTATAATTTAATCAGGTAAATTATATGGTATGCAAATTGTATCTCACTAAAGCTGGTAAATAAAAACACCCTTGAGAAAGAAAAACAAGTTTGGGAAAGTTGCTCAACCAGATATCAAAACTTATACAGAGCCATAATAATCAAGACAGTGTATAGGGTGCAAGGATGAACACACCGATTAATGGAAAAAGAGTAGAGAATGTATAGACAGATACATGTGAATGCTTGGTTTACAATAACCATAGTACTGCAGAATGGTGGGGAAAGTATGGTCTTCTCAATAAGTAGAGGTGGGTTAATGAAAGAAGAAAGAAAGAAGAAAGAAAAGAAAGAAAGAAAGAAAGAAAGAAAGAAAGAAAGGAAGGAAGGAAGGAAGGAAGGAAGGAAGGAAGGAAGGAAGGAAAGAAAGAAAGAAAGAAAGAAAGAAAGAAAGAAAGAAAGAAGAAAGAAAGAAGAAGAAAGAAAGGAAAGAAAGAAGAAAGAAAGAAAGAAAGAAAGAAAGAAAGAAAGAAAGAAAGAAAGAAAAAAGAAAGAAAGAAAGAAAAATATAACACAGACCCTGTTTTCAAGGATTCCATGCTCTTGTGCCATTATCAGACATGGAAAAGGTAAACTCCAGTGTGTAAAAGAAAAATGAAATCCCAACAATCAGTTTGAACACTCTCTGCCCTACAGCATGTGGACTGACCTGAACATTCTGACAATGCTGAGAGACACACAAAATGATTTTAACACAATGGAAAAACTTACAGAGTATTCTGTTAATTAAAGATATTTTCACCCAACATTTTAAAAAGGAAATGGCTTTGGGTGCCTGGATTTCTCTATTGATTAAGTGTCCAACTCTTGATTTCACCTCAGGTCATGATCTGAGGGTCCTCAGATCCATCTGGGATTGGGCTCTGTGCACAGCAGGGAGTCTGCCTAAAATTCTCTCCTTTGTCCCTCTACCCCTCCCCCCATTCACTCTCTCTTGTGCTCTGTCAAATAAATAAATCTTAAAAAAAAAAAAAAAAAAAAAGAAATGGCTTTGAAGGAATAAACCCCCAAATAAGCTCCTACATGTTACATTTACTTTATTGTTTTCATCACTCCCATTCTGCCTTTCTTCCATGATAAAATGATCTTTGGCTTTTAATTTCGCTTACTACCTGCCACGCTTTTACCATAAGCTCTTTGCTGCCTCCAAAGACCCATAGTGTCAAACTTAAATGTGATAAGCAGCCTCACAAGCTCAGATGTTGCCTTAATTTCATGCAGTCATTTTTTATAGTTTTCCCAATATGCAGATTGAGTACTTTATTCAGTTGCAGATGGTTCTGGAATGGATTTTTCAGCAAATATGAGTGAAAGTCAATAATATGTAATGAAGTACTAACATGTTACTACTTACGAGCTTCAAGGCCAGATTTCTGTCAAGATAATCATACAGTTACCCCATATATCAGATCCAGATAGTTTTTCTTTATAGTGAAATGAGTGTGTTTTGGGGAGTGGGTTTTTTTATGCCTCTATAGAGCTTGAAGCAATAAGCTTCTCCCTTTAAAAGGCCATATATATTACTTCTAGTTCCTTAAATGAGGTGCAAACCATCTTATCTTTGCACTGCTTCACGGAAAACAACCTTAGAAATGTTGACTGTATTTAGAAAGTAATATGCTATACCTATCAAGATATACTAACATGTATATAACATTTAACACTGTAGTTTTTCTTTTGGGGATTTATCTTAAAATAATCCAAAAGAGGGAAATGAACTATATATGAAAATATATCTAGTATGTTATTATGCATGCTGGCCAACAAAACAGAAATAACCTACATATCCAATAGCATGAGCAGGGGCTGAAGCAAATGTTATAAACAAATCATGACTTATCTATTGGCTGAAATTATGGAACGACCAAAGCAGTTGATATGAAGACTATATAAAAACATGGGCAATGCTAAAGATTCATGGGTTAATGCTATGATTCGTAGTAAGACTTTTCTTAGTCTAACAATAATCATGCAAACCTTATTTAGTTTTTATAGGAATTGTAGGATATATTCTAGGATGCTGAAGACAAAAGTTTGGATCAATACTTTTATTTTTTTTTTTTTAATTTTTTTATTTATTTATGATAGTCACAGAGAGAGAGAGAGAGGCAGAGACACAGGCGGAGGGAGAAGCAGGCTCCATGCACCGGGAGCCTGATGTGGGATTCGATCCCGGGTCTCCAGGATCGCGCCCTGGGCCAAAGGCAGGCGCCAAACCGCTGCGCCACCCAGGGATCCCGGGATCAATACTTTTAAAAAAATAATTAATATGTATTTGATAGGTGTATGGTATTTTCCAGGATAAAGTCCAGTTAAAATTGTGAGACCAATGAATTTGCCTTCCTTGGTGAGCATTTACCACTTTTTGGCCACCCCATCTCGAACTTCTTTTATATCAGTATGTCAATCTTCCCTTTGGAGGAATGTCTTATATGTATGGAGTTTGGAAGTAGTGGCTATTCTTTCCACACCTTGTCAGGTGGCAGACAAATGAATGAGAATCAGGAAATCTCAAGCTTTCTCTTAGGACTTTTAAGTCCTGAAAAAAAAAGTTAATAATTAATAATAATAATAATAAAGGGCTTGTTCAAGTTCGTCATAAAAGCAATAAATATCTGGTTTTCCAGCTTTTTTTCTTTAGCATGAACTTCATTATGGGCCCAACACACCAGAGCTTTTCATATTTTGCTGATTTTTCTCTAAACTTTCCCTTTTCACCCTAGGATTCTTGAACTGTTCCCATTACTCATAACCTAGAATGCTTTCTGATTTGTGGGCACACATATAATGTCATATATTAAAATTTCTCTCAATTATACATGTTAGAATAATACATAGCAACTGACAAAGAAGAAATTTCAAACATGAGGAGAAAGTTGAAGTGGGATAAGAGAAGCAGATAAAGAATCAAAACCGAGGAAACCAGAGTGAGAGGACTAAGTTTACAAGTTCAGTTCATAAACAGTGAGAGAAATAGGAGTTAGCATGAGCTATTTTAGGTGGTTAAAGTAGGCTTGATTGAGCCTAAGCAAAAGCTGCTCTGCCCTAAGGTGGTTCTAAGTTGCAATGGAGAAGGGCTCTGTTTCATTTTTATTTTGTTTTGGCTTGCTTTTCTTTAATAGATGTGTATGTTGTTGGGGAGGGTGGAGATGTTTGTTGATGATGACATTGTTCTTGTTATTTGAGAAGCATATCTTTCTGCTCAGGTATCTGGAAAGGTGATTAGGAAGAATGTGATGATTGTCCATTTTCCATCTTATCCAAGAGTCTTGGTCTGGTCTCTTATAGGGGAAAAAAAAAAAAAAAAAAAAGACTTTGGGTAAAACTAAAGCATTTGTTTTGACAAAGGGAATCAAACACACAGACCTAAGACGACTTCTTGCTAGAGACTTGGGGAGAACATTTAAGACCAAGTTGAGCAGCGGGCCATTCCTTCCATCCTACTGTAGTCTACTGTGGAAGGTTGCCAGCCCAAATGCTCTGGGTAGCTATTTCCAGAGAAATCCTCTGCCCAGTGGAATCACTCCCAGTGGAACAACATTTTGTTGGGAAAGGTAGTCTCATGTACACAGTCTTTGGGCCCCTATGTGGCCACTTAAGAATGGGCTCTGGGCCTAGAACACCTCCTTTGCAAGAAATAAAGAGTCCTCATAGTCTGTGCTTATCACCTTGTGTGGGAATGTCCTTTCTTCCTGCTCAATGACTGCTCCTTTGTTCTGCATTTGCATGTACATCAATGGCCCTTGGCCATCCCCACTCCCCATCCCCAGCTTTCAGTATTTCTGACTCCACAGGAAAGGATCAGAGTCCTACTGTGGCTCTAGAGGAATTCTCAGAGGCTAATTGCCTCGAATTGGCTGCTGGAGAAACCTGCTGGCCATAAAAGACTCACATACATTATTGGAGCTGATCTTGTTCTGTGTCTTCTTTATGTGGATGAAAGTATCGTTCCACTTAGTATTTGATTATTTTACTTTCCTTGACAACCCCAATACCAAGACACAGTAAACAGAAGTTTTTGGATTTTTGCTCCTGGTGGCCAACATGGTGATGATCTTTTCTATCCTTCATGTACCTGGAATCCTTCTTTAGTAATGACATCTTGTCCACAGTGTTCAGCTCTACACATTCCATCTGGCTGAACTGTTTACTCATGGAGAAGCAAGCATAGAAGTTGTAGTCAATTATTTTCCGGAAGTTTCTTGTTGGTCTTATAAGAGGCTTTCCCAAATATAAATGAGGAAAACTGAGAACAGAAACAAAATCCTGAAACAGCTGAAAGGAGCACTCCAAGTTGGTGAAATTTAGATATGAATATTAATGTAACTTTTCTGTTTCCAAAGTATATAGTATGCGGACATCTGGGGTTATATTTAAAGTAAACTATATTATTATTTTATTATAGTAGCTTGTGCTTTGTTAATCCCTACCATCTTGAAAATGCAACAAAAACAAAGTCACAAAACAATTTCTCTCTTTCATTACACCCTTCCATCCTCTGCTACCCAGACTTCTGGAAAGCCCAGTTTTGATCAAATACTGCCTATGTTGTGGCATTCTCAAAAAGCTCTTATGGACTCCCAAATGTGTGCCTCCTGGCTGCCACATTTTTTCAATCCAGATTGAATCCTTTAATAGGATTTCAGTATTTGCTGCTTCATGTTTCATCTCTGACTCACTTGCTAACAGCAAGATCACTGGGTCTCTGGAAGCTTCTTTGTGGGCTGTCAGTTTCTATGCTGTAGAATTGCTGTGAGCTAGTAGCACTGTCTTCTCAGTCCTCCATTCCCCTTCCCTCTCAGCAACCCAATGGGCTTATTTGCTGGCCTCTACCACCACTTGTTTACATTCTAGTACCTGTGACTTCACTGTCTTAGAAAGATTTTAGCTCTTAATACCATTATTAACTCTCCTCTCCAAGGCATCCTGTGAAGTCCCTGCCTATGACTACATTTCTGTTTTTCTGTTTTTCCTGAAAATTTTCTCTTTGATCTGTAAAAGGAACCAGAGGGTCAAAGCATCAAATGTAAAAGCATAGACTTTCTTGGTCAGATTCAGAAAATGTCTTATGTCAAGGTAATATAATTCTTACAGTACCATGGAATGCTTTAAAAAATAATGACTCTGAGAAGATACAATCAGAAAAACTGATTCCTTTTGTATCCTACCTGACAGTGAGTATGAGATGGTTAATCCTGATGTTGACCTGAGGATCTTTGGTGAAGCTACAGTCCTTGTGGGTATTTCTCTCTGCTTTGTCTCAACCAAGACTTTATTCTTCACTAGAATGTACAGCATGCTTTCCAATCAGTCCAAAGAAGGGAAAGAAACAAGAGTGTGAGACACATAGCTGGACTCTCAGATTTGTTAAGTCACAACTGGAACTCTCCCAGGTGAGGAATGAAGGCAGGAAGCTATCATTTAGTCAAGACTGATGGAGAAAACAAACCTTCACAATAATATTAGTCTTGGTGATAAAAGGACTTGTGAACAATGGCATAAATACAGCCTGAGAACACATAGCAAATATGATTAGTGAGACCTTGCACAAAAAACTAACATCTCAGCATAGAACAGCCTCTGAAAAGAGCAGGGTAGGACACTTCAAAAAACATCTCTATGACCTGGAAAAAGGGAAATTTAGATGTACGGTTGTCTATCGATTTAATAAAGAGAAGTGGCACTTTATAGCGGAATCTGTCCTCTTATCCTTACTTCATATAGTTTATTTTTCGTGGTATAAAAATGTATCTTTACACATATGGTAGAAGAATAAAGTAACTGAAGATTTATCACCTTGTGGCACCAGCTCCAAAGCCCAGAGAGGGATCTCAGAGACCCCAGGAATTTAAAGGGGGCTCAGAACGAAGAGATATATGGCTCTTTTATTATTTCAGGAGGTACCAAGATGAAAAAGAAAAAAATTAAAATAATGGGTCTCACTACCTTATTTTGTTATTTAGGCTTTTGATTGTACCGCTTTCCATAAAATTAATTTTCTCTGTTAAAAATGTGTGTGTGTGTGTGTGTGTGTGTGTGTGTGTGTGTCTGTTTTAAAGTTTTGCCAACTAGGGGAAAACTGGCTCTCTTCTCTTCCCACTATCTACACAAAAGTTATTGGACTTGCACCATAAACTAAAATTTACTATCATCACCAGGCCTGAAGCCCAAGGGAACAGTATACAGATTTAGTAGTTCCAACTTTAATGCAGATGGGAGAGGGGTGGGAGGTCTTGGGCAAAGGTCTCAAACTTAGAGGTCTATAGGAATCAGGTAACTAAACAAGTAGAGCAACTACTGGATCCACAGGATCTGACTCCTCCTCAACACTAGTGGATTATTATAAGAGACTCTGGATTTACTAGAAGAATCAGAAATTTGGATTTTTTATTTAAATTCCCTTTATTGTGAAATATTGGCTTCTTCTTTTTTTAAAAAATGGTGTCAGCCAAGTAATATATTCAGAATACAAATTCCAGGGCCAACAGTTTTGATGTCTCATTTGTCTGAGCCAAGAACTAGTTCATAATGGAAAATAATTTGGAAAGAAAAGTGCTGAAGATTGACAGAGGCAGCCTTGAAATAAAGAACATTTTGGTAAGAAAAGTTTTCAGTAGGAGAACAGAAGAAGCTAGATCTAATGCTAATATGTTTACCTTGGGGTGAAGGACTCTAGAGAACACTCTTGTCCTTAAAAACACTTTAGCTTTCGTCTTTATAGACTCTGTAGTTAATCAGTAGGGAAATAAAGAAACAAGTATATATCTGCACAATTGGGTGCAAAGTGAAGATGAAGAGTGTCATTCCAGTGCAAGTCCTTACTGGCTTCTTTTGAGGCCACACATTATTCTGTAGAACAAGGTATGAATCGATTGGAATAACCAATAAGCAGCAGTGAACAGGGTCCCAGAGGCAGGGAAAGGACTACCCAAGCTGAGAGGTATTGCTGAAAATAGGACAATTCAATAAGCTTAGTGAAAATAAATATTGTTCTTAAGCCATAGAAGCGAATTTAAAGGGGGTAGATGAATAAACATCCAGATGGCATATGTAATTTGTCAGAATATAATTTCTGGATTTGAAACTGGGCTTATTGTGATCAAGTTCCCAATAAAAGAGCTCTTTCAAATACTGTTATGGATAAATAGATGATAGATAGGTAGTTAGGTAGATAGATAGACATCACCACATGGGTACAGACATAGATAGTAATGACCTAGTCAATACTTCCGAGGGAAAAACCAATAATTCCCTTTTTCCAGACCGTTGTGTATATTTTGTGCTATGTGCCACACATTACCTTTTCATAAGAAGTATGCATGAAACTGGCAGCCATCATCCTCCAAGGATATGAATATATATATATATATATATATATATATATATATATATATATAAATGTGTGTATCCGTGTGTCCATGCAATTTATAATGTGATGGGAAGGTAACATGAGTTATCTAAACTGGGAGGTAGCTTCTGGTAAGAGTGGAAGTTTCAGACTTATAGATATTTCCTAGAGCTTACTATAGGGTATAAACTCAAGCAAACCTTTGTTGATTTGATTTATGTTGTCCTCGGAACTTCTGACTCTAAAAAGATGAATCACTTGGTCAGGATCTAACATGCAACAGAGTGATTTATAGACATTTCTAATGCATAGTAAAACCACAAATAAAAACTGAGAGAAAACTATTTTAAGAACAATGTTAATTCATTATATTTTTCAAATAACATTATAAAATTGTTGTATTTGGTTTTCATTACCAGAGACATAAAAGTTCATTATGACCATTTTAGAAATACAGAAAAGGCTTAAAACAAAAAAATCCAATAATAATAATCCCTGCGCTGAGTGGTAATCTTGTTTGATTTTTGTACTCTTAATTTTGTTCATGTTTGAACAATTATTTTTAAAAATCTGCAATAAATATATTTATCTAAAACTTCCCATCTTTGAGGATGTTGCAGGATACATCTATAAATAAGAATTTATAAGAATATGTAAAGTCTTTTGATACATTTTGCTAAATTTCTCTCCAAAAGTTTGTACCAAGTTTACTCCTATCAAAATTATATTAAGAGCTCACTAATTCAGGATTTTTAATTTCAAATCTTAGCAGACCTAATATCAAGCTCATATCAACATAATAAGTTATGAGGTAATTTGGTAAACTAATTTGAAAAGCAGAAGAAATCAGTATAATATTGCAATTGAAATGTTTTCATTGGTGAAGTTATTAATGCTATCTTGCAAGATTTTATTTTGATGACACATGGGTAAGCACAGATATATTTCAAAGAATAAAAATCTACAGCATTGACTTCAATTAGTCTTACATGGTTTACATAGAACAATTTTGGGTTAAAGTCAAATCCAGTATTTTGAAAGTAATGAACTTATGTGAGTTAACAAGAGTTCAAGAGAATTCAAATGAATACTTGTTTTCTTTTTTTAAAAAATTTAATTTATTATTTTTTTTAAATACTTGTTTTCAAAACCACTGACACATTACTCTTACCAAAGCTACCCTGACAAAAGATGTCAGCGCTCTCTGATTTAATCAGTGAGAAGAAAATGATTATTATTGTTATGCCAGACACTTGATTAAGATTTTTAAAAGCCACATTTGCTTTCACTTAAATTGTAAACCAGACTTCAACACTGATTAGTTTATTTTAAATCGGGTACTCTCATTAAGTCCAAAGAAAGTAAGAGCTCTAGATTCTTTCATATTAATGTAAACATTATCTAGTTAGAGGACAAAATGTTCCTGGGTGTCTTCATTTTTCTTAAATATGTTAAGTTAGATCAATAGCTATGGTTAGAATTCAATGGCAAAATAGCAAAAATTGGATTTTGCATCAAAACCAATCTTTGGGACAGAAACTGTGCTGGCTTCAATTCTTTCCGGTGCAGCAAGTATTTATGATGTGCTTGCCTGGTGTCAAGTAATTCTTAGACTCTGAGAATGCAAGAATTCCTATAAAGAGACCCCTGCCCTCGAGCTCCGTGCTTCTAATGAGCGAGCCTGGCCTTAGACACCAGGTGGCAAAGCAATGTCACATGGACAAAGCTGATTTAGGGGCTTGAACAGATAGGTGCTCAGAGGAGGAGCTCTGCCTGAGAGATGGGAATATGGTTTTTATAATATAGGCACCTTTGTCATGGATTGAAGGAACTCATCCCAATAAAGGAAACATGAATGTGGCTGGAGAATGATAAACAGAAAGGTACCTGTGAGCCAGGTCTCAACGTGGAAAGCAATTCTGGGAATTGAATGGTTCATTCAACTGAATGATTCCCAGTCCCAGCCCTCCAGAAGCAAGGTTGCTAGGCTAGGCAGGCTAGGAGACAAGAAGGGAACAACATGAATGACTCATTGTTGAATCCTAGACTATTGATGTGTAGACTGTTGGGTTTTTTTTCTATTTCACTCTCTGTCTTTTTTTTTTTTGTCATTTTATTGAGGAATAATTGACAGATTTGTATACATCAAAGTGTACAATATGTTGATTTGATACATACATGCATGCATGTGGAACAATCATAATCAAGTTAATTAACACATCCATCATCTCATGAAGTTGTTTTTTTTTTTGGGGGGGGTGTTTTTTGTGAGAGCGCTTAGCAGAAGAGGTACTCAGCATATTTCAAGTACAGAATGCCATACTATTAACTGTAGTCATTAAAGTGTACAGTAGGTCCTCAGAAATTATTTATCGTATAACTGAAAATGTGTACCCTTTAATCCAAATCTCCCCATTTTCTCCACCCTCCACCTCCTGGCAGCCACCTTGGTACTCTCTGTTCCTATAAAATCAGCTTTTTTTTTTTTTTTTATAGATTCCACTATGTAAGTGATACCATACAGTACTTGTTCTTTTCTGTCTGGCTTATTTCATTTAGCGTAATACTCTCTAGGTTCATCCAGGTTTCTGCAAATAGCAGGATTTCCTTCTTTATTGGGACTGGATAATATTCAATTGTATATTTGTACCACATTATCTTTACCCATTCATCCACTGATGGAGACTTTGATTGTTTCCATGCCTTGGCTATTGTGAATAATGTTGCAATGAACATGGGAGTAAAGATATCTCTTCAAGATACTAATTTTATTTCCTTTGGATATATACCCAGAAATGGATTGTTGGATCTTATGTTAGTTCTATTTTTAATTTTTGGGGACTATCCATACTGTTTTACATAATGGCTCTACCAATTTATATTCTCACCAACAATGCAGAGAGGTAGTCTTTGTTCACATTTTGACCAACAGTTGGTATCTCTTGTCTTTTTTATAAAGATGATTTCTCACTGTGGTTTGGATTTTCATTTCCTTATTAACTATCTATGTTGAGTGTCTTTTTATGTACCTATAGACCAGTTGTATATCTTCTTTGGAAAAATGTCTATTCAAACATTTTGCCTATTTTTAAATTTTATTATTTCTTTGCTATTGAGTTGAATGAGTTTTTAAATATATTTTGGATATTAACCCTTATCAGATATGTAACTTGCCAAAATATTCTCACATTCCACAGGTTGACTTTTAATTTTATTGATAGTTTCTTTTGCTATGCAGAAGCTTTTTAGTTCGATGTAGTACCATGTGTTTATTTTGCATTTGTTGCCTGTGTTTTTGATGTCATATTCAAAAAAATCCTTGCCAAAACCAATGTCAAGGAGCTGTTCCCCTGTTTTCTTTTAGAAGATTTATGGTTTCAGGTCTCACACATAAGCCTTGAATCCTTTTCAAGTTAATTTTTGTAAGGGGTGTAAGATCAGGGTCCAGTTTCATTCTTTTACTTGTGTATATCCAGTTTTTCCAGTACCACTTATTTATGAGACTATTCTTTGTCTATTGAATAGTCTATTGTCTATTGTGCATTGATTGTTTTTGAAGTTACTTTCAGACTGTGTTCCAGAGACAAAAAGAGAAAAGTATCTGAACTTGGAGATTAAATGGTGTCAGCTATGGGGAAAGGAGAACTATTTATAAATAGTTTTCAAAACTTAGTGAACATAAAACTCACCTGAGATTTCTTTTTAATGTGGAAACAAAGACCCAGATATTATGATTCATTATGTTCTGAGTTGGGTTCAGGAATCTGGCCTCTAAACAAATCAACAGAGGGTGATTCTGTGGTCCTTACTACTTGAGCTAAAAATCAGAATCTCACAGATCTTGGATCCCAGAGACAATCAGGACAGAAATATTTAGAAACAGAAAAATTTCCTCCAAAATCTCAAAAGTCAACATGTCCATGCTTCAAAAATTTCCACTACCTGCCATTTACACTTAGAAATTATGGTCATTATTTTCAAATGGGATGGTTTATTAATGTTCAGGTAGGCAACAAAAGTAGCCAATTCATAACATAACTTTCTGTTTTAATACTTATATCTAATCATTTGTTTGAACAAAGGGACTACTGATTTCATTATGATCTTTAGTAAACCAAAATATATGTGCATTTCCCAGGAATATTTACATTTCAGACCAGACTCACTATCTTTGTATTCAAATACTACCACTAAATGTATTAAAAATTAAAATTTTAGGCCTTAAAACACATGCTTATGCACTAAGGAAGATCCACTGTGTAATAACCTATTTTTATGCAAGCAAATTAAATAATATATAATCATAATGGTTCTGTGGAAAGGCACCAGCATCAACATACCAAAAATTGGTAAGATGGTTCCTTAGAGAATTATTGAAGTGAATGAATCAGGAAAAATCAAAGACAGTAAAATTCAGAAGTGGCATTTACAATACGGGATTAATGAAGAGCTATTGTGCTCAGATTGGAAATGTCAATGCATATGTCTTATTTTTCCAGCACAGACAGAAATTTTTAGAAATGCCGTCACCACCAACTGCAAATGCCACTACCGCAAAGGCTCCTGAGGGAACCAGAACAGGCTTTGCACAAAGTTGACTGCAGAGAAAGGGGGGTCATTGAGATCAGAGAGCTGTTAAGAAAAACAAATTGCACAAAATAGAAGAAGACAAAACTTTCTAGTCAGTTAAGAAAATAAGGTATATAATTTGAAAATCCTTATTAATTTATGTTTCCTGAGTTTTATCAGAGAGTAGGTAACTAGTCCCAATTTTCTTGCTCCTCCCCAGGGCTTCAGCTTGGTTGATGTCAATCATGAGTTGGCATACGGCCAGCTGCAGGATTCTGACCCAGTCAACCAGCTACCTAAGTCCTGAAGAAGAAAGTATTTCACAATGTCAGTTGTTTCTCTTAGTGGGATTCATTCCAAGTACAGTCATTTGATGTATAGTTCGTTGTACTCACTAGTCTGTTAGCACAGAAAAGTTTATACAGCATAGTAATAAAAAGGGCCTGCAGAGCTCAGAGGAATGATGACTGGAGTGAGTATTAGCTCTCCCACGTTGTGTATACTCTGGGCGGGTCTCTAAATCTCACGGTCCTGCCTGTACAAAAGCTTAAGCTATTCCTTCTGCCAAAGGCTTCCCCATTGTACCGCAGTGTGGCCAAGGATTATGCAAGTGACCTGAGCATAGTCAGATGGTCTCTCATTAGACTCTGGATATGGAGAGGAGTACCACACAGATTAGGAAATATTTTGATCAAGTTTATTTCTACAATAGGCAGGGCTCTAATGAGATGAAGGAGTCTTTAACTCTGTGGTTCTTAGTCTGTTTGTCCACCTCTTCTGTAGGCCTAGCTTCCCATTTATTCTGTGCACTCCCTGATGGTGGGTAAAATCCGGGTTCACTTTTACTAACAGAACATATGGGCAAGAGAATCAAATTTCACCTGTAATTGAAATAGGAAGTAGTGAGTGAAGAAAAAAAAGACATAACGGTTGTTTAAAAAACAAAAGCAAAACCGAGATAAGTCTGAGATGCCCGGTTTGGCCTTAGAGAAAAAGGAAGCAGTAGGACGGAATATTTAAAACACATTAAATCAGTAGTTGAATGGAAAAGAAACAAAAACAATTTCCTCTTCCTGGAAAAGGATATGCTTTAAAATTGATAAGAATGAAAATAAAGCTTGAAATATGTAAAATGAGAGTGGAGAAGGACACGAGAATGAAGAGGACATTACAATGAAAGTGAGAAAAGTTATAAAAGTAGATTTAAGCCCTTGAACTTAAGGGAAACCATCGGAAATATTGTTCCTAGAGGAAACTGGTGTAAAGGTTAGGGTAATTTTCTGCTTGTGGCGTGTCTCAGACCATTAAATGACAGAACAGAGAGTGGAAAACAGAAGGAAATTTTGCATCTGTATTAACTGATACACCATGCAAGGCTCTTTGAATGTATCCATATTCTAATGCTAATGTATGCCCCTGCTTGTTTATTAATAATAAGTATAATTTTATACCAAGTTTAAGTAAGTAAATCCTGTCCAAGAAATTATTTCCCTAATAAGAACAAGAATAACTGATTGGCAGATAAAAGCCAGACCCTGAAGTCATTCTACCTCTTGCATTTACTCTCTCTTTTTTCTTAGAACCTCATATGTTTTTCTGCAGAGAAAAGAGAAACCTTCAGGCCCAGAAGGTTCAAGGGCAGTCATCACTGTCTTACAATTAAGTATGCTGCTTTGCTGGTCCATGGGCCCAACGGGAAAAATGTTTCATTTTAACAGGACAGCATGTCGGGCAGAGAGGAAGAAGGCCCTTTACAGCATGCCAAAGAGAAATGTCTTTTCCCTAAAGTTTTAGTTCAGTAGTTAAGCTGTGACTGTTCATTTATGCTCAAGTATAAGACATCGCCTGCCTTAAGTACTAGATGCTGAACAGCGAGAAATTTATTGGTTCCATTTAACTCATGTATATTTAATATGCAACTTACTATGTGCCAGAAACTCCACTCCATCCATGAGGTACAAAAATGATGTAGAAGACATTAATCTCTGCCCTGGAGCACTTTGCAAAAGAGTAGGAGAGATAAAATGTGCACGTGGGTAATTATCCATTGGAAGATACTATGATCATCATTATAAAAGACATCCACTCTGTGCAAGTTTGCTGTGGATTGTATGTGTTATTGAGAAAAACAGTACTGAATTTGTTGGGAAATAGAAGTAGGTAAGATAGATTGATAAATTTCAGGGTTTTATTTCCTTCTTCTGTTATGAGAACCAATGAAACCAACACTCAGTAACACACAAGCACATGCATGAATTGAGAAAGTCAGGGGGACACCTAGGTGGCTCAGTGGCTTAGGGTCTGCCTTTGGCTCAGGGTGTGATCCCGGGATCCTGGGATGGAGTCCCACATAGGGTTCCCTGCAGGGAGCCTGTTTCTCCCTCTGTCTATGTTTCTGACTCTCTGTATGTCTCTTATAAATAAATAAATAAAATCTTAAAAAAAAAATTCAGTGTCAGATAACTTTCAGGGAACAGTGAAACAAAGTCTCCATCCTCTGTTTAGCCACACTCTAGCTTGCTAGATAAATAAGTTAGGTAGCAAGTCAAATAAAAGTCAAACTAAAAGGCTGTTTTTTTTTTATATATAATAAAAGAAAAAGAAATTAGATAAATCAACCAAATGTCTTCAACTAAGATATCATGAAAAAGTTTAAGAGCTACAGAGTCTTCAGTAGAAGGATAAACTTGCCAATGGCAATACTCAAAGTGCATAAATTAAGATTTCTTCTGCCCTGAACAAGGGTAATTGCCCCTTACTGAGTTCAATAGTCTTCTCCTCATTATTTCAAAGTAACTATGTGAATAAAAATCTTTTTGTTCATATCTTTTTTCTTTAGATATGTTAATATTATTGAATAGTCTTAACATGCCAATAAATATTTTGACTTTTGTCCATCCAATTTGGTATGAAAGAAGCTAGTAGTTTGTTGCTGATTTAAACAATTGAACTAAAAGGATAACATATTATGATTAAATATTTATTGTAATCATTTTATTGTTAATCTGCCATCCAGAAAGAAGTATTCATTCTTCCATCCTTTGCTTTATGGCTAGGTCTTTTTTTTTTTTCTTCTTTTTTTTAATATGGGTGTAATTAGAGCTCCTTCTCTTTTTCTCACCTAAACCATATTAATTAATAACATGTTACTGATAATTTCCAGTAATGGCTCCTTTATTTTAAAATTTGTTTATTTATTTGAGAGAGAGAGAGAGAGAATGTGCAATTGGGGGAAGGGACACCAGAAGAGAGAGAGAGAGAGAGAGAGAAGCTGACTCCATGCTGCATGTGGAGCCTAACACAGGGCTGCATCCCACACCCCTGAGATCTCAACCTGATCTGAAATCAAGAGTGAGACATTTAACTGACTGAGCCACCCAGGTGCCCAGTAATGGGCTCCTTTAAAGTGAATCAAGAACTTAAACACATTTAAGGCAAGCTGCATATAAAATCATTCAGGATTTTGTTGTTGTGTTGTTATCTCAATCTTGTACAGTTTTGTTCTTAGTTTTATAACCAATTCAATATTTTTAGCAACTTGCCTTTTTGGAGACTTTTAAAAACATATACTTTAGTTTTCGTGGAAAGAACAAATCTCATTCTCAAGTTTCACTGATTTACAGTGTTTAGTTAATCACATGATAACAAAAAAGCTGGAGAAAAGAATACAACTAACTGTTGGTGAGCAATAGCTAAGGGTGAGAACTGCCATTCCACAATGCACAAGGGACTTGGTCACCTAATCAAATATTTCACTGAGGGACTACAGATTGCTTTATTACAATATTATTAAAAAATTGATTATCAAGAATGCATTTGAGTATTTAGGTGATATTTCAGTCAGCCAAATTTTCTTATATGTACTATTTTTATGGGTTAACACTCAAAGGAAAATTATATTCTGCTATTTCTAAGTTCTCAAAATACATAAATTCCATGAAAGTAGGGAGATAGGAGAACATTTATTTGTTCTGAGACAATAATAAACTATTCATAATGAAAACATCATTTGAGCTTGGCATTAAATGATAGGTAAAATTTCAATATAGAAATGGAGAAAATTATGAAAGACAAGGAGAAGGGTAAGAGTAATGGTAGCATTGTCAGATAAAATACAGCATGCTCAGTTAAAATTATATTTCAGACAAACAAAACAAAATATATATTGAATAAGTATATTCTATATACTTATACATATGAGTATATTCCATATATGAGACATACTTACACTAAAGAAAAACTATCTATTGTCCATATGAAATTCACATTTAACTGAATTTCCTGTATTTTTGTTTGCTAAATCTGACAATCCTATTTGTGAGGCATGTAATTAAATCTGAAGTCCAGTTTCACCGGAAGGTAGGTATGAATCCATACTTGAAAGGCCTTGAAAATCACAGCAAAGATTTTAAAGGAATTAAAACGATGTCACCAGTCATATTTTTAATAGAGGCAAGAGTGTAAGAATGAAGCAGCACACCCAGAAGAGAGAGAGCTTTATTTCAGTTCTTGTAAGTATTGGTTTGGAGGCTTAGTGAATAATCCCATGTAACTTTATACTTCCTGTGCTTTACTTGTCGGGTGATAAGCACATGAATGCCTCTCATCAACTTCAGGGCCTATATGACATCAGTCAATCAGCTTTTAAGATCAGTGGCAAGTATATTGACATACGACATATTTTACTCTTCACTCTGCAGTTACAGATTATCCAATCTGTAGATTAAATGCACTCCTAATTTGCCTTCTTTCCTTTCCTTTCCTTTCCTTTCCTTTCCTTTCCTTTCCTTTCCTTTCCTTTCCTTTCCTTTCTTTTTTAGTCACTTCACAAATTGCTATTATCTCCACTAATGAGCAAGTAGGAAGAGAAATGACAGTAGAGATTAAATCATTCCATTTCGATAAAGTTATTAATGTTCCATACCGGACACTGTCTTAGACTCGGGAAATACAAAGATATGTAAGATAATTTCTTAATTGAAGGATCTCATCTGCTACTATGCTAGCCTGTAATTATTTTTTTTGCAAATTCTAGTGAAAATATTTTATGATAAAGACAATTAAATTTGTATATAAAGTTCAGGGCATTTATTAGAAATTTTCTGTATTCCTGATGGACTTCAATATTAATACAAACAGTTGTTCTTTCCTTACTCTCAGTCAACCCATATTGTAGAATATATTATGACAAAGTTTTAATAAGCAATATAATACATGGCCTTAAGACTAACAATATACTATTAATTTCTAACTATCATAGTCTGACAAAAACATGCTTAGAGTGATCAGGTCTGTTCTGGAAGGATTCAAGAAAGATGTTGATTTTAAAAGATAGACACTACCTAAGTAGTAAGAAGAAATGAGAGGAAAAAGGTATAATTGAAGGAGGGATACAGACACAATTAAAGAGAAGAAAAGCTGCAACAGTTGAAGGTAAAGTATTCTGGTCTGGCAAGTATATAGCACTCCCATGTGGTGAATAATAAAGATTAAAAAGGGTGGGTGAGGCATTATGGCATAATGTGGAAGTGTAGGACAACAGGCAGAGAAGTTTAATGTTGAGAGATTTGGAAATAATGAGACCCTTATTGGGGTTGTTTTTTTGTTTTTTGTTTTTACAGAAATCTGTATTAGTCATATATTACAAATTACTCCAAATCAGCAGTTTAAAAAAAATGTATTTGTTATCACAGAGTTTCTGTGGGTGAGGAATCTAGGAGTGACTCAGCTGGATGGTTCTAGATCAGGAACTCTTGGGTTGCACCCAAGCCAACAACTGGGTTGCAGTCTCAGGTCAAAGCCCTACTGGAATTAAAGAAAGTGTTGCTTCCACGTTCACTTGTGTGCTGGTTGGAAGTCTCAGTTATTTGATACATGGGCTTCTCTGTAAACTGCCTGAATGTCTTCACCACTTGGTAACTAGCCTCCTCCAGAGGAAGCAGAAAGAGAAAGAGAAGAGACAGAGACAGAGACAGAAACAGAAACTGAGCGAGCTACCAAGGGATCTCACCCAAAAGGAAAGCAATAATCTTTTAAAATCTAATCTGATCGGTGATAATACCATAGCTGCTATATTCTACTGATTACACAGAGCAAACCCAGGTCAGTGTAAGAAAATTCTACAGGAGGGTGTGATTCCCGGAATAAGAGGATAATTGGAGGCCACCTTGAAGGCTGTATATAACAGAATGTAATCATGAGAACAATATCTTTCGTAACACTTTTTTTTTCTTTTTAATTGTCTGTGTGAGCATGCAGGATAGATTTGGTGTGGCAAGTGCAGAATTAAGAAGACAAGGTAGAGAAAAGAAAAATAAATAAATAAATAAAAAGAAGACAAGGTAGGAACTTGTAAAATAAGAACCTGTAAACAGAGATTAAAGAGCAACTATACTATGGAGTCCATTAATTAGAGTCTAGCACAAGAATCAGTAAATCCTATTTTTAGCTTGCAAGCTCACAAATTCTGAAAAAAGATCACACATGTCTTCTTTTAGTCTTTTACCTCATCAAGACCACAAATGGTCTCAGTACACTTAAGCTAAATGAACAGATAGTCTTCTTGATTTTGGCTACATTTTCCACAGGCTTTTGTTTCAATTATTCTCACAGTAACTAAAACTTTATCTTAGGCACCCGGAGCAGTCTTTGAAAAGTCTGCATTGCCTTTTATTTACTTTCTTGAGCCCGGGAGCATTTTGGATACCCCTCAGAGCTTTGAAAGCAACTGATTTTTCTCCCCAGAGGAAATTTGAACAGTTCACAACAGCTGGTAAAATAGCTCAATTCTTCTTTCTTTCAGAAGATGAAGCCAAAGATGAAAGGGTGTGATTTTTTTTCCAACCGCTGTTTCAGCGAGGACTCCCCCACCACCTAAAAGATCAATCACATGAAAAGCAGAAAGTTTTTCAGCACAACAATGACTGCTCAATAAAGAATGAAAAAATTGTGATAGAGACACGTCCACGGTGGGATAATTCAAGTCTCAAGAAAATGAATTAAGTATCTAGTAATTCATTAAATCTTAATAAAATGTAAAAGAATGGAGAGACACAGGGTTGTTGGTTTAACCTTAAAGCTCCCTAGCTGTGATGGATATTGTTTAAGAATAAAAGGCCTGATGTCTTCTAATTTCCAGTGATCTTTGATGATCGTATCTCAGCTAAACTAATTACTCTAGCAGATTTCCAAACTGGAGTATGGAGTTAAGCAGACATTAGTGGTGAAAATTTAATTTATGTGTCAATTTGTTACACAACTACAGATTAGTTTAGGTGCAATCATAGTGATATTTTTGTCTCTCTGGTGTATTGGGAGCTATATTTGCAAGATCTACTTTCATGAATAAAACATCACTGAATCTATTCCAATGTCAGTTGGGGTAACTAAAGCAAAAATTTGCCTCTGGAACGAAAGGAGGCATTAAAATGAAGACACCCTCACCTTGGGCCATGACATCACATACAGGGCCCCTGGAAAAGAAAGTCTTAATTATGGTCATTTTTCATATATCGCACTAGCTGCTCATAAGCTCAGAAACAGGGATCGATTCACCAATATGTTCTTTATCCATCTACAGGTCATCTTTAACATACATACAACTAATAGCCATGCTCACACACACGCGCTGCTTTTCAAACAGCACATTGAAAAAGATAAGGTAGTCATCAGAACTGAACATTTAGAGTTCAGACTATGAGTCCATGAAACAATAACAAAATAAAACCAGAATATAAGTATTCTAAAAGTTGGGACAGATTGGTGTCAATTATTTGTATTTAGGAAATATCAGAAAGGGAGACAGAACATAAAGACTCCTAACTCTGGGAAACAAATTAGGGGTGGTGGAAGGGGAGGAGGACGGGGAGTGGGGGTGAATGGGTGACGGGCACTGAGGGGGGCACTTGACGGGATGAGCACTGGGTGTTATTCTGTATGTTGGCAAATTGAACACCAATAAAAAATAAATTTATAAAAAAAATAAAATAAAAAATAAAATAAAATGACGAAGATTTTTTTTTTCAAAAGCCTTTCCTTCTTTCTTTGATTCATTCACAAAAAAAAAAAACTAGTAAGTAGGACGTCAGGCTTCAAGAATACCAAATCAGGTCCTTGCCTCCTTATGGGCCCACAGCCTGGCACAGCAGTTCTTAACCCTGTGTGTATATCAACAACCTCTGAAGACATTAAGATTACGCACAGTAAGTCCCACGCTTGAAGATTCACATTCAAGACATTTGGGTTGTACATTTTGTAGTTTTGTTCAATGTAATGAAAATTTCTCTTGTATCAAAGAGCTTGTTTTTATTTTTTAATTTTTAAAAGATTTTATTTATTTATTTATGAGAGACAGAGAAAGAGGCAAAGACATAGGCAGAGGGAAAAGCAGGCTCCCTCCGGGGAGCCCAATGCAGGATTCGATCCCTGGATCACACCTGAGGTGAAGGCAGATGCTCAACCACTGAGCCACCCAGATGCCCCAAGAACTTGTTTTTATATGCTGTTCAATATTCATGTAAGATTTGTGTAACCAATTAATCAAAATTTAGGGATTTAATAAATTAATTCCCCTAATTTCTAAATATTTATCACAAATCCACAGAATTAAAATTTCCTTGGGACATCCATTGTGGATTCAATTGTGCAAAACACCCTACCCCCCCCCCGCCCCCAGTCACCAAATATGTGAAAATCCTTTGCGCAGTTCCTTATAAATGAGACCATATTTGTAAATGAGGCTGTAGCAAATGCAGTCGAGTTCAGACAAGATTATATGGGATGAGCCCTAATGTAATGACTTTATTAGGAGAGGGAGACATGGAGACACAGAAGCATTCAGGAGGAAGATGGTCACATGAAGACAGATGCAGAAATTGAAGACATGTAGCCACAAGCCAAGGAATGCCAAGCAGTACAGCAGCCACCAAAAGCCAGAAGAAGCATTTTTCTGTACATCTTTCCCAGGGACAGAGCCTCACCCACTTGTCACCTCGATTTCAGACTTCTAACCTCCTGCACTGCAAGAGAATGTACTTCTTTGGTTTTGAGCTGCCTAGTTGGTGGTTATTGAAGTGGACCCAGGAAACTAACACACAGGGTTTCCAAAAAGAAGTCTGAGTAAATTTGTATCTTTGTTCCTCTATACATAATGTGTCTTTTTCTCTTATGCCTGCAAGACTTCCTTTCTCTCTCTGGGGTACAGCAGCTTAGATATAATATACTCAAGTTTGATTTGCTTAATATTTTATCCTGCTAAGGTTTTCTTTACAATCCATAGGTCTGTGGCTTGTGGGCTTTCTTTACTTTGGGAAAATGCTTGTCAGTCATGTCTGCAATGATTCCTTTGGTCCTATTCTCTCTGTCTTCTCATTCTGGGACTCTAGATATGCATACATTAAAACATTTGATATTGATATTTGGATGCTTTGTTCAGTCTTGTTATTTTTGTTTTGTTTGTATTTTTCTTAGAGAGAGAGAGAGAGAGGGAGAGAGAGAGCATATGAGAAGGGAGAGGGTTCGAGGGAGAAGAAGACAGAGAATCCCAAGCAGATTCCCCACTGAGCATGGATCCTGACACAGGGTTTGATCTTAGGACCCTGAGATCTGACTCAGGTCAGATCATGACCTGAGTGAAAATCAAGAGTTGGCTGTTTAACCAGTTGAGCTACCCAGGCACTCCTTGTTGTGTTGTTTTAGTGTTTATTTATTTTTTCTCACTGTGTTTTAGTTTGGTTAATTTCTGTTGACCTGTTCTTCAGATCCACTAATTCACTTAGCAGTTCCAGTCAGCTGAAGAACCCATCAAAGAAATTTGTCACCTTAGATGCTATGTTTCTAGGATTTTCCTGTGACTTTCAGCTTTACTATAAAATTTTCCAAGTATTGATGTATTTTGTCAGCACTCTACTAGATTCTATAATATCTCAATTATAAAGTTACTGACTCATTGTTCCAACATCTCTGAGTCTGATTTTTATCTTGCTTTTTTGTGTCCTAATATTTTACTGAGTGCCAAATTTTGTGTGTAGAATATGAGTGGAGACTGAAGGAACTAGTATTTATACTTGAAGGAAGGTATTCTGGGGAAGGGCATGTGAGCCAATCTGTTCAGAGGCTGAGCAGGGTTGGTGCATTGTCATTGCTACTGTTGCCTTTGATGCACCACACACTTCCTAGTCCTTTTGTAGTGTGAACTACTGTTATACTGGATGTGCCAGAGGGATTTTCTTGGTGTTCCTCTTCTCCTTCACTTGAGCAGTCTTGAATGCACTGCATAGGGGCTCTCTAACTTTTGCTCCTTCCCCAGGGATACACTACATACTGTTGCTTGCTATCCGGTACTGGTCTTGGAATGGAAACAGGGAAATTCTTGATTTTTCTGGTCTAACTTCTGCACCTGGGCCTTAGGTATGGGTCTTTCTTATCGCCACCTCTTCTCCTCATGTCAACCAAACTCTTTGTTATTTCTGTGGTAGATCTTGGGCAAGAGAGACTTTCCCATCACTTTCCAGAGGGAGCAGAATTCGGCTTGTATACCTGTAGGGTACAGGTTCTATGAGAGTTTCCTGCCTTCTAGAGATGTTTTGCTTCCAGCCCTTGCACAGAAGCAATGAATCTTTTGTCTGAATTTTGGAGAGTGTTTCATGTCCTTTCCTTGAGAGAAGGATATGGAGAAGTGAGTTGTTTCCATGTCTGCCCTTCAGTGGCCACTAATTACATCTTGCAGACCTGTGCCACTGAGGGGACTCCTTGCTCCAATTTTGAGTACCTGGTGGAAGCCCTTGAAAGGAGCTTGAAAGTGCATACAACTCCCTTGTACCTGGGACTTCCAGCTATTCCAACGGGAAATACTAGCTCACAGTTGTCCCTTAGGAATTTATTAAGATTTTAGCTAATTTCTTTTCATTAGATTCTATATTGGCCATTTCTTCCTCTCATGCTTTTGAGGTAAAGTCATGTGTCAATAATACCTTGGAATGGCTTGTTGCTCTTTGGAATTTACCACATTTGGTTGCCATGATACATCATTTCTCTGATGAGCTCAGAACAAAACAAAATGAAATAAACAACCAAACAAACAAATAAAAATGCAGTTATGACTTAGTAGATTATCCAGAATTTTCTCATTTTCCAGTGGACAGTGATGTTGTCTTGGGGTTTTCTACATCCTTAGATGAGGCAATATTTGGAGTGTATTTTCTAATTCCACAGGATAGTGTTCTGATGTACATTACAGGTTAAATGTCATTTTTAGTATAATACATAGTTATTGAAAAAGATATATTAAAAACAATTTAACATCTCTTAAGGATATATAAACACTTGATGGAAACATACTAGAAAACATATTTAATTCTCTTTAGAATAGGGGGCTTAGGCTTCCCAAGAAATTTTCTCTAGAACAGATGAAATTTGTTTGTCTCAAAAAACAAAGAGTTTATTAGGCAGAATAATTTTGATGCACAAATTTAAGACCATTGAGATAAGGGCATATTCATGGATAAAGTGCACAAAGATTTGTAAGAAAGAGAATTTGACAGTTATTTTTAACAACAAAAATCTGGAAACTACCCAAATGTCCAACAGTACAAAAGAATATTTAAATAAGTTAAAGCATATTCATTAAATACAATGCATGTAGCCATATTTAGGAAATGTAACTGATTTTTAAATTTAAAAAAAGAATTTTACAAAAATATGTACAAAGGGATGCCTAGGTGGCTCAGCAGTTGAGCATTTGCCTTTGGCCCAGGGCGTGATCCTGGAGTCCTGTGATCGAGTCCCACATCAGGCTTCCTGCATGGAGCCTGCTTCTCCCTCTGCCTGTGTCTCTGCCTCTCTCTCTCTCTCTCTCTCTCTGTCTGTCTCTCATGAATAAATAAATAAAATATTTTTTAAAAAGATAAATAAAATCTTTAAAAAACACAAAAATATGTACAAGATAAATATGTACACAATATGCATGGCTTAAATTACATATATACGTGTATACACATGCATACATATGCATGCATACATATGAAACAAACATGTTGAAGGTTTTTCAGCTATTGATATTTTCAAATTTAAAATCTTTATTTTAATGGATTCAATTTCTTTAAATGTTGTATTTTTAATATCATATATATATAATGTCTTTAATTTCAATGTCTAAAAAAATTAAAGGTGGAGAGCCAGGCTGGCTTAGTCAGTAGAGCATACAACTCTTGATCTCAGGTTGTAAGTTCGTGCCCCACACTGGGTGTAAAGATTACTTTAAAAAGTAAAATCTATAAAAAGATAAAAAATGAAAGATATTAAAAATAGGTGAGAATGAACACAAATGCCTGTGAGGATGTGGAGCAGAAACTCTAGTTCATGAATGGTGGTAATGGAAAAGTGCAGCCATTTTGGAAGACGATTTGGCAATTTCTTACAAAATTAAATATATTCTTATACTATCCAGCAAACACATTCTCTGGTATTTACCCAAAGCAGTTGGAAACTTATGTCCACTCAAATACCTACCTATAGTGTTCAGAGTAGCTTTAGTAACACTGCCAAAGCTTGGAAGCAACCAAGATGTCCTTCAGTAGGTGAATGGGTAAATAAACTTTGATCCATTCAGACAATGAAATATTATTCAGTGATAAAAAGAAATGAGCTATCAAGCCATGCAAAGCCACAGGGGAAACTTAAATGCATGCTACTAAGTGAATGATTCCCACTATATGACATTCTGGAAAAGGCAAAACCATAGAGCAGTAAAAAGGTCAATGTTTGTGGAGGGATGAACAATAGGTGGAGCACAGAGGATTTTTAGGGCAGTATAATGACTCTGTGTGATACTATAATAATGGATACCTGTCATTATACAGTTGTCTAAACCCACAGAATGTATAACACCAGGAATGAACCCTAATGAAGGTTCAACAAGCATAGCAATGTACATTCTGAGGGGGATGTTAACAAGAGGGGAGGTTATGCATATGTTGGGGAGGAGGTTTATGTGAAATCTCTGTTCCTTACTTTTCATTTTGTTGTGAATCTAAAAAGACACCAAAAAATAAAATCTTTAAGGAAAAATAGATGAGGAAATAAGAAGAAAAAGAAAATGAAAGTAAAAAGAACTCTGGGATGAGATTAGTGCAAAAATAAAGTGTCTTGGGTACTGAACTTAAAGCTGAAAATGATTTTATTTCTGAGCTAAATTTTGCTTGTAGCTTTCCAGAAAACATTAAGATATGTAAACATGTCATGAGATTCATTAGTCTTCAAAAATAGGAAGCAATAGATATCCAAGAACAAATATATTTAACTTGATGTTAGGGTTCTAAAGATATCTCTGAGTCTTTGCAAAAAGAGGACAGCGGGTAATGGAGTGCACAACATCCTCAACAATATCCTGGCAGTAAATACAAACATGATTTCCACAAGTCTATTTCTTTGGGAGTTATTTGCATGAGAGAAAAAAAGAAAAGTAAATTTCTTTTTCTATGGGGTAAGGATACAAATTTAAGCTAACTAATATAATATGGCCCAAATCAATTCCAAGTTCCATAGTGTTCTGGTCTACACTGTAGATTGATTTTGGAGCATAAAGGAGTAGATGGATGGCAAATCCACCTGGTATTTGTCCATTTACAGTGCTTTTCTTGCCTGAAATTTGACAAAGTATTTATTACATAATGACAGTTGGCAGTACCTGGACAAAGTATTACATAATGACAGTTGGTTAACTGTGAGACTCTTGATTTTACCTCAGGTCTTGACCTCAGTCAGGGTCATGAGTTCAAGCCCCATATTGGGCTCCACAATGGTCATGGAACCTACTTAAAAAAAAAAAAAAGTAACAACAAGTTATAGGTCCTATTCTCCTGTGAGAACCTGAAATTCAGCTATCCCATACAGAAATCTGCTGAGCTGTGAAGAACCTGATGCGGGACTTGTGGATACACCACGAAATGTCATCTATAACTATATCTGGATCTGCATTCAAAAAACAAATGGCCAATCAAGACCCCCACCTTTCAGCATCATAGTGCTTTTGGCAATAATTTGACTCTAGAAAGATTGTAAAGTTAATGTAACCAATCATTTTAGATTATTAAGCACACATGCACACACCTATACACACAACTTATTAATAACCAGAGCCTGCCAAATAGTAAGCAATGTAAATTTAAGGTGTCCTTTCTAATTAAAAGGTTTGCACAATTAATTCAAAGATAAATGAAATCATTAATTAGTTGTTCAAAGCAGTTAGGTATATAAATTGGATAAATGATGTGGAGTATCTACTGAAAATTTCTAGAATACTTGATTGCTTTTTATTTTTTTTCTGGCTGTAATTGAATAACATGGCTAGTTGTCAATTAAGTCCATTCTATTTCACGACAAAAAAGCCATGCCATCTGCATATATAACTGTGTAGCTATGTTGTTTTTCGACTAATTTCACCAAAAAAGCATGTGTGCATAAGCTAAGTGAGAGTGATCCAGAGTAATTAAAATAAGTGAAAAAGAAACTACAACCCTATTTTGCCCTTCTGGTACAATTGTCTGAACTATGTATGAAAGTGTTGTGTTTCCTGAGTTTGAACTTCAAAAAGTATTCTGTATAAACATTAAAAGATGTCATTCTATAAGCTCACGAATTTTAGCCTTGAGGTGATTTCTGTCTCAGGAAAAGGCTGGAGAAAGGTCACTCAGAATAACCATGTTATATTTTATTTGAACAAGATGATAAGGAATCTAACGAAAGAGCTACCACAGAACTGAAAAGATTATGAAGATGTTGAAAATTACCTTGAGCCTTCTCCCATATATGTATATTCTTGCTGGCCAGGACCTGCCAGAGAAAAGAGAGGAAGCATCATAAACCTAGGAGAAATTTCTACTTAAAGATGAAGGTGCAAGTTGGTGAGACACCCTCTGAAGGTGTCCAGATATACTGCATGATGTCCCGTGTTGACCCCTGAAAGACAAAACTGCAAGTGGCAAGATAAAATATGTGTGCATAGTTGGAGTCTTAGAGATTGCAATCTGGGAGACCCAGAGTTGAAATCCAAAGAGTGCTCTGGAGAGACAAAGAGGGTTAAGGTTATTTAAAGAGGACAGGGGGAATTTACATAAACTGTTCTGAACAAAATGTGATTGGTGTTGGTATATCAACAGTTATAACAGTCAATAGATGATTGGTTGCTAGGGCTGGTGCTAAGCAGAAGGTCCATTTATGCCAGTTCTAATATACAGCAGATGCCTTGGCTTTTAGCTGAGTTCAGCAACAAATCTGAGAATTAGAGAAAGAAGACGTGCCTAGGTCCCACTTGCCATATGGCCCCCAATCTCTTTTAATAAGACTCTTGCAGCCATACTTCCCCCATTTGAATCTTCTTACACACCGGTTGCATTTTAATTTCAGATAAACAAAAGTTTTTCCAATATAAGTATATCCCTAACACCACATGGGACATACGTATGCTAAGCATCTTTTGTTGTTGTTAAAGTTGTTTATCTGAAACTGAAATGCAACTGGGTGTCCTGTATATTTATTCACTACATGGGACAACCCTACCCCCTCTTTCTTGGCTCTTTTAAAATTTCAGAAGAGAGAATTAAAAGGTAAAAATGCACAGTGGCCAAAAGAGTATGTGTTGGCTGGGTGGCTGTTGGAGGTATCAGGGGAGGAAGAAAGTCAAACAAAACTCCACTTGAAAGGAAATGGATGAGATATATTGGCAAGGTAAATTTTAGAGAGTTGCAGCCTAGTATGCCTGAGAAAGAGCCATAATGAAGAAGGCAGCCAGCCAGTCTGGCACCACCCAGGGAAGGTCTGGTCCAAAGGGTGTGGAAGCAATTCATAGAGAAAGTCTGAAGAGCTAATGTTCCATCACTCCCAGCACCCCTTTAGAACGGCAGACAGCAAAACTTTCACACCTGGCAATATAACAAAAATCACAAGAATGAGCCTTTCCCGAAGACACTGGAAGGACTGTTTGGAAGAAATAAGGCAGCGATTAGGGAGTGGTCGCCTTTGACTGGGAACTGATTTCTCAAATCTCCCCCTAAAGCAAGGTCTTTGAGGAGTCACATCCTCAGAGATCTGATTCAACTTTTCTCCCCCACACACAGTAAGAGCTCAGAAAAGGTTAGCTCTAATAATGATGAGGAAGAGACTTCTTAACACCAGAGCAGTAACTCAGGCCCAGTGGAGAAAATGCTATATGAGTATTTCTCGGTGGTCATTCAACAAAGAAAATGGAGGTTGATCAGACTGGCTTCTCTAGAAGACAAAAGCAAGCAGGGATTCACAGTGGAAGTTACACTGAAGAAGGTGTGAGCCTTCAGCTGGAAGAACTCCAGTGTTTGATCTCTTAAGAAATTAAAGTTCTGGGGCAGGAAGGTGGGGGGGGGGGGGAAGGGGCAAGGGAGTCTAACACATATTGCTGCTGTTTTTATTGTTTATCTACCACGGTACAGGATTATTGCCTCATAAAAGAGCAAGAGCCCTTTTACCACTTAAGGGAAATTCAGAAGTGAGGTTTTTAAGATTAAGAGCCTTTATCAAAAATATCCCCATTGGTTAACTGAATCCGTCTAGCGTATCCATAATTAATCAACACTAAAGAAAAGCCCAGGGGGGCCCATGGCCCTTTACAAGCTATTAACAAGAATGCATTGTAATTAAACTAAGCCTTCTCCTGCAGTTTTTTTTGCATAAATATTTGAAAATTAGACTTTAGTAACTAAATGTATATTTTTAAAAACATAGAAAAGGGAGAAGGCAAAGAATGGCTTTATGAACTATTTACATATCCCTTAGGTGGAAGTTTTAATCTCGTCGTTACATAAAAATTCCTTGCTCAGCAGCCTATGTGGGGCTTCACTGAAAGAAGCAGATTTTCTCCTAAGAGACAGATGGCAGATTTCTGGAGAATTGAGTGTGCAAGAGTTATGTACACTTGTTGGCTCCTTTAGAAATTGTTCATTTGAAAATTACACAGAGAGTCACAGAAAGCCTATGGAAGCTAGAGATGGAAACTGGGGCCCGACAGACCCTGGCTGATGTCTTTATTAGGAAAGAGGCCCTGAAATAGCAAATGAAGAGTGCATATCTGAGGTCTCTGAGAAAAAAAAAATTATATTCATTCAAAAGGAACAATGGCAATTTCATTATGAAACATGAAGAAATTCCTGACTTCCAGAAGGGAGGTATTCTAGGTACGAAATAATGTCTCTTGGCCCTGAGGGTGGAAAATCATCCATGATTCTTCTTACAAAATGTTCTTGCTTTATTAATTGAAGCAGCGTGGTTACTTCATGGGGTAATGAAACTTTTCCATTGAGAATAGACCACAGATGAAAGAACTAATAATAAGAATATTAATAGTGAATATTAGTAGAAAGCCTATTGATGAAAACAAGCAAGGAATGCGCTTCTTGGCTAATTTGAAGAACCAGAGGTTTGGGGTACCTGAGTGGCTCAATCAGTTAAGTGTCCAACTCTTGATTTCAGCTCAGGTTGTGATCTCAGGGTCATGATCTCATGGTCATGAGACTGAGCCCTGCTTCAGGCTCCGTGCTGGGACTTGAACCTGCTTAAGATTCTCTCTCTCCATCTCCCTCTGCCCCTACTGGACCTACCTCCATCACTCTAGTATTTTCTCTTTCTCAAAAAAAAAGAAAGAAAAAGAGAAAGAAGAACCAGATGTTTTATAAGTTTTTCTTTTTAAATCTGTTTTAAATAAAAGGCATTACAGAGGCAAAGGTATATTCTAATGAACTTGAAGTATTAGAATCCACATGTCAGACTTCTTTTATTTATTATTCTATTTGGCAGCAGCTAATCCACTATGTTTTGGGGGAAAATCTGAGCAACATGAGTTAAGTAATGAGCCATGTTTTCAAAGATTTATATCTGGATTATGAAAGCCATTGAAATCCGGGTTCAAAGCCAGAGTCCAGGTTTAGAAAAGGTTTATTTGTTAAAGGCAACAACAGGGTACGAACTAGCTTTTCCACATAGGGAGATGTGTCAATTTAATTGTAAAAGTATTTCCAGGGCTTTAGTCCTCCCTCAGAGGCCCCATTCAGCTCCTCTCTTCAAGAGGTGGAATCGATTTTTCCTAGCTCAGGCCAACCTTGTGACTTATTTTGACCAATAGAATGCAGTAAACAAGGCTGTGCCAGGTCCAAGCTACACTTCTTTGGCTTTAGGTGCTTCCACTCTCTTGGAGCTCTGCCCCTGCCCTGTGAACACACCCAGCCTAGCCAGATAAACTGGAAGAAGTTCCAGTTAAACTGAGGTCATCTCAAAACTGTCTGTACCCACTTGATTCTGCAACATGTGAGAGAACTCAGCCAAGCAGAGCTGCTGATTCCCCACTGACAGCTGACCATAAATGTGTACCTGAGTCCAGTGTGGACTAGAAGAACCATCCAGCTGACCCTTAGATTGATAAGCAATGACAAATACTTTTGGTTTTAAGCTCACTGGAAGTTACTTGTTTTGTTGCACAGCAATAGCTCATCCACATTAGGAAAGCAGTGGTACATTCAGACACAAAACTATTGGAATAAGATTTAATTATCTTTAAATGTATGTAGCCAAACCCACAGTAAGTTTTCCAAATTATGAAAAAATACATATATAAAGAGTCATTGCAAGTTCATCCTTGGGAATCGTGCTGATAAGACAGAGCTATTCTGTGACAAGATGCATCTCCTAAAGGGAACCAAGTTGTCTACTATCATCCTGGTGGTTACATATTGGAGGAGAAAAGAACAAATTAAAAGTGCAAAAGTAGACTGATTCAGCAATCACAGTCCTCTAAGACATAACTCTATAGGAATGGGCAGTAATTCTCCATAAGGAGAGTAAAGAAAAGGAGTTGTCTTCTCTTTCTATATCAAAACAAAATTTCATTATCAAATTCCTCATGTTTAGCAACATGTCTCTATCTTAATCTGTATATAGGGCTTCAAGGTTATGTCTTCTGTGACTCCAGATTCCTTTTCTAGGTTCTCAAAGCATATTTATCTTCAGTTGGTTTGTGTTAGTTTGTGTATCCAATTTCTCCCGATAAGAAGTTGCTTATCAGAAAGAGTAAAAAATTAAGGGAACTCGTTTACGGTAAGTTATCGCTTTTCCTACAGATTTCTCTGTTAAGGGGAAGCAAAATCAAACATTACATGGAATCAATCAGCAAGGAGATGGCAGACACATGATTTTTCAGTGGGAAACGGAAGTATGTAGGTTGTAACTCACTTGGATTCGAACCAGTCTGTCTCTGCACTACAGAGAGGGCTCTGAAGGGTGCCTCCTGCTAGAGGATGGAAGACTTGTCTGTCCTGAGGCTGGTAAAGCAACACACCTTAGAGCCAGCCAGCCATTGCTCTTTGATCTTTTGAAGGACTTTATTTCCGATAGTATTTCCTTAATCTGTCTCAACTCCCTGCCTTGAGATTTAGAAGGATTATTTTTCTTAAAACAAAAATAAGAGAATTCATAACATTCAACACTGGTAGAGTTTCTCTGGAAAACAGAAGTAAAATTTCCACCTGCTTTCTAGAAGAATGCCTATTACTTCTTGGAAATGACTAGCTCTTGCTTGCTAACATCACTCTTCCCAGAAGGTCAAGAACACAGGTGCTTTATTTCTTTCATTCTTTCCTTAAAGTAATGCTGGATGGTATTTACACAACTTAAGACTTAATTACACTTGATATTGAAGTAGCTATTTCTACAGAAATTCATCTTTCTTACAAGTAGCAATAAAGTTTGCCTTTTCTCCCTTAAAATGTCTCATCAGCTTATTTTACCTTTATATTGTAGTTTTCATTCTATCTAGCTCATTCTTTCCTCCATCCCTCCCTCCTTCTCCCTCTCTCTTTCCTTCCTTTCTTCCCATACTTTCTCTCTCTCTTTTTTTTTGCATTGAATAAGTAGTGAAACAAAACTGTCTTCCATTTTCTAACAAAGCTACTGAGTATAGACTCACAGACAGAGCAGATTGATACCTAATAGTGAAGAACTGAGAAACTGTCATAGAAATCATAGACTTTTGACAGAAAGGAATATATTAGTTTCCTATTGATGCTATAGCAATTTACCACAATTTTGTGGCTTAAAGCAATGAAGATTTTTTTCTAGTTCTGAAGATCAGAATTCATAATGGGTCTTATAGGGCTAAAATCAAGGTGCCAACAAAGAGTTTCTAGGGACGAAGTGATTTTCTGCCTTTTCCAGTTTCTGGAGTCTAAAGGTTACCTGCAGTCTTTGGCTCATGGGCCTTTCCTAATCTTAAAATCCAGCGACAAAGTATCTTTTCTCTCTGACTCTGCTTCCTTCTGCTTTGTCATCACGTTGATTTGTTTCTGACTCTGATCATCTTCTTTCTCTCTTGTATGGAGCCTTGTGACTACATTGGGTCCACTTCAGCAATCCCGTATAGTCTCTTCATCACAAGGTCTTTAACTTAATCACATCTGCAAAGTCTCTTCTGCCACATAAGGTAACATTCACAAATTCCAGGAATCAGGTTGTGGACCTCTGTAGGGGTCATTAGTCTGCCTACCATAGAGGAGTAATCAGCATAATATATTCTGAGTAATTTTTTTTTTTATTATAGTCACACACACACAGAGAGAGAGAGAGGCAGAGACACAGGCAGAGGGAGAAGCAGGCTCCATGCACCGGGAGCCTGACGTGGGATTCGATCCCGGGTCTCCAGGATCGTGCCCTGGGCCAAAGGCAGGTGTCAAACCGCTGCGCCACCCAGGTATCCCCTCTGAGTAATTTTTTGAGCATGAACTACACATTAGGCAATTTTAAGTGCTTTCCTATACACTATTCAAATCTTTATAGAGCTCAGTGAGAAATGGATTGCTTTGCCCTTTATAGAAAGTTAAATAAATTATTACTATATTTTACTTGGCAGAACTAAAGCTCTCATAAGAATACCTCTATACTTGTGTAAATTTTTAAATTAAAAATTGATCATCATTCAAATGTCTATTTTAGGAGAATTTTTTATTTTAGGAAACTTTAAAAAAATCTTATAAAAGTTCAATATTATTTGAAAAGTCATTAATATAATCAGAACACTTTTTCCTACTAATGTTTTGACTTGAGTTGACCTATGATTTAAGAGAAAAATTTTCTTGAGTATCAACCCCAGATGAATGGGTATCTAAGATATGTCATAAGATTTACTCAAGAGAGCATAAATCTGAACAATATTTTTGACTTCCGATGTATAAATTGGCATATAATATCTTCTAGAATTTTAGCCTTTGGAAAACATCAATTCTACAAGTAATATGTGCTCCCCAAGAACAAAATTATTATATCCATAAGCCATATGAAGAAAAGATGTTCTATAAAAACATTCATTCAGAAAACATTACCTCTTGTTTAAGGGAAATATATTATGGATTTTCAAATACCAACTTCTAAGACTTCCTGACCTTGGGTTTCTTGTATATCCAAGATACAGCAGTTACATTTTCTGACTTTTTTTTTTTTTTTTCTATCCGGGTCAGTACTGAGGAGTGAGATGATGAGAGAATTAAGTTAAAGAAACATAATGCTTAAAGAGCTTTGCTCATATTTAAATTCCAGAGTCTCCCTAGGAAGATTTAGGTACCCAAGCTGAAGGTATAGCCTGCCAATACTGTTCATTTTTAAATTCCATTTATATGGAAATGTTAACTCAAACGATCTTGCCCTCAATTTCTACATCTTGATCTTATTTGAAAGGATCTCCAGTACACATATTGATGCAAAAGGCCTGAGCATGAGCAGGTTCTAAGAGATGGAACAGAGGAATAGAGTTGGCTCTAAGAAGTGTCATTGTCCTGGGTGTTTGAAGATGGCAATATCTGTCAACTGGGATGATGTTACCCAACAGCTTAGACTTATAAGATTTGACAGCAAACCGGACTCACAAATCTCTCTGTTACAGGATTGTACTCTGCTGCTAGGTAACTTTAGGCAAAATGCTTGTTTCCTCTACACCTAGCCAACGATATGCTTTCCCTTACAGGAAAAGTTCAGTTTTTCATATCTCATATTTAATCTGATTAAAGAATCTCAAGAGTCTTTATTCTATTTGTTTATTGATCAATATTTTCAGGATAAGTGAAGCTCCTTACCCTCCATAAATCAAGAACAAAGATTTTAGCTTCTCAGATTAAGTGACCAGGGAGTTTGCCTCTTATCACTGTGTCACACAAATGACTTACTTATCCTATTTTAATATGTAATATTACTTCTTTGACAGGGATAAGTCTAAATGGCACCAAGAATAGGTATTCTGGGGTCTATTGAAAACCAGGATAACTAAAATACCAGGGTTGTATATTTTGTAGTAAAGAGTGCTTTAGTTTAGATAAAGATATATTTTCATGATAATTTTAAACCATAAAATACTAAAATTTGGTCTCACTAGAAAAGTGAATAAGTAGGCTTTTTCATTGCTGCATTCTAGGGGCACCACCCAGCTTGATGCTCCACAGCACTACTCTCCAGCCTCTTTCATGTATGTGATCTTCAATAAGCATCTGAGGACCTACATTGAACTTGGCACTGTGCTAAAGACAGAGTAGGCACATGGGAAAGGACTTACTCCCATCCTTTGAGAATAGTACCCAAAACCTTGGTATCCATCAGAATCTTAAGGTATAAAAATATACAAATTGCCTATAAGAAATATAAAGAAGGGGATGAGTGGGTAAGAGAGAGAGAGAGAGAGAGAGAGAGAGTCAAGGAGAAGAGAAGGGCAAGGAAGATAATGTTCCAAGCTTAAGAGGCTCAAGACCTAATTGGTGAGATAAGACATAAATTGAAGCAAATAAATAAGTTACAGCAATATAGCACCAAATAAAGTGAGGTAGGATGAAGTAGAGTAAGGCTGATGGAAGTTTGGAATAGTAGCCAAGCCAATAAGGAGGCCAAGTGACTCTGGTCCACAAGACATATTGCATGAATTACATATACCTTTTGGAAGTCAGATTGTCAAATTGCACTGTTTGAAGCTTATTCCCCATTTTCTTTCTCTGCCTCATATTCAATATCGTGTCCATTCAACAAATAATCAGCCCACTCTTTCTTACTTACAGAACATCCATTTTGTTCAACAACCCAACATCTTCCATATGACCATGTGCTTCCTTGGGAAGCCATGATAGTCTCCTCTTGCTTGTCAGTACTCAGCTTTAGAATGAGCACATAAGCAAGTCTGGTCAATAAAGACATAGAGAAGAATTCTGGAGGCTTCTGGGAAAATATCTACCTCCCACCTCTTCAATTCCCCTAAAAGGGAGACTGGATAAAGTCATCCCTCTTCTTGTCATGTAATTTGTAAGGTCTCCACAGAACTGTAGATAAAATCCACAAGTAGAGCTCCCCTGAAAATAAAGTCAATCCACAAACTATGGCAGAAAATAAGGATGAAAAAGAACTGGAATCATTGATGAAGTTACTGAACCACTAAATTCACCCACCTGGGAGCTGCTCTCTTTTGATGGACCTTCAATGTACAGTAATAGATTTTCTTCACAATATAAAATACTTTGAGTTGAGTTTTTTATTACATGCATCCAAATACATCCAAATTAGTATATCCTCTAACTTGTCATTTGGCAACTTTATGCTTCATTAAGAATGTTATATGGTGACACACTGGGGAAATGAAACTCCTTGGAAATTAGGTTAATACATTTAACTATTTATTCAAAGAGTTGATAGACTAGAAGGCTGACACTAAACCAAAAATATTTTTAGAGATTATATATGACTGCAAATAGTCATAATACATCTCTTTCATTTGTTATTTTAAAAATTCACAAAATTATCTTCAACTGGAATCCTATCAGGCAATATAAATGTGGCATTTGACATTTCCCTTACAAGTTACCTAAATCAGAACACATGTTTGATTCTAAAATCTCAGAATATATACATAGAGTTTTTATAATTTATAAGGAGAAAGAAGGCTGAAATTTTTTAAGTGCATAAATAATCCCACATTATATTTTAATGAGGGGATATTTTGTAATGTTAACCTCAAGATAGAGTCATGTATCTGTGGCATAGGTTTTTTTTTCGGTCTTAAACATTTCAAAGAAAAAGTAAGCACATTATTCATCTCATGTTATGTAGATCAACTATCTGATATTCAATATTCCTTTACAATTGATTTAGCGTCAAATAGCCATATCATCAAGGAATTGGGAGTTTGTCTGCATTTCCTAATTCCCTGAACAGTTCCATGTGCTATATGGCACTGCCTCCCATAGCTTCTTAGTTTCAATATGCATATTTATTCACATGACTGTATGCATATCTTGGACAGAAACTAATTAATAAATTAATCTATTTATAATTTGTCAGCTGTTAATTTTCCATGAGCTGAACTTTTTTTTATTTATATCTATTTGGAAAGTGCATGTTTGTTATTTTCCAAAGGAGAAAGGTAAAACCTAATCTATTAGATCACTCTGTAATAAATTTGTGGATGAATGCAAAGACAAAGCAAAGTAATAACTACCTAAAAGCTATTCAACTCACTGAGGCTGCATTACAAGCTTTGCAGTCCCTGTTGTTTCCAGAAATATAATGGTGGTTTTGCCTTTTTATTTTGATAGAAAAATAATAAAACTGCTTTTCTTTCCCCAAATGTCTGACAAATGGCATATGGTATGGCCCTTGGAGTTATTATGTAAAAGTTAAGCCCACAAGTGCACTAATTTATGGGGAAAACAAAGAAAAACATGTCAGAGTCATAAAGGAGAATGACTTTTAATTGGAAATTTGCACTTACAGTATACAATTTTAGTTTCCCAAGGTTGTTATGTTCTGAGTGGATGGAGGGAAATAGAGTAATTTTAAAAAGAAAAAAAATGTAGCTGGTTTTCTGGCAGTTTCCTGGCCATGTAGCGCTGCTCAGTTAATAGAATTGTTGAAATTCAGTAGAGGTACAAAAAGATCTCTTATACTCTGATATAAGCATCACACAAATGAGTTGAACTGATGGCTTTTATTCCCTCATCATTTCTGAAGCACACAATAATGTTAACATTTTGTTCTAGCCTGCTGTTTGATAAACTTGTGTTATATCCAACTCCAGCTAGGTTTTGGCAAAAAATATTTTAATAACTACCTGGATAGCGATTAAATTTTTATGTATGTTGGCATTTTTGTACATCTCAAATGAATTGCTCATTTAGAGGTAACAAAAAAAGGAGGGGAAGCTGAATATTTGCATGGCAAACGTAAAGAATATGATCTTTTGTTTTGATATTTCAACATTTCCTGTTTATTTTCATATTCTAATATCTCTGAAGTCAGGTAGTATCTTATAATTAATGCTGTGAAATATTATAATTGACAATTCTTCCTTACTGAAATATGCAATAATTGTGCCAATTATCAATAGCATCTAAGTTTAGATAAAATACAGTAACTTTACTATGATAAATGGCTGGTATAATAAGGATCTCTCTAAATTCAAGTTGTGTGATCTTTTTATCTACCAGTTCAATTCATTTGGACTTTGAGGTATGAATTTCTCTGTGCTTTTCTTGTAGTCCTCCTTTGAAGTTCATCCTTCTTGGTCACCCAGCATTCTCAATATTCTGTTCATGATAGGTTTCAACTGCTATGTCTTCCTAAAAGCTCTCCTTGGTTATTCCAGCCAAAAATGGCATCTATGAGCTGTAAACTATGACTTCTCTTTTCTGAATTATAGCTATAGCACTTTCCATATGCTGTCTCACATTGAATATGTGTGTGTATTTGTGTATCTTTTCAGCTGGATTGCACAGTTTTTCATCTCAGAGATAATGTCTATAGTATCCAAATCCTTAATCCTGCATTCATGGCTTTGAATGATCTGGTCCCCAAATAATTGTGCACTCTCACCTTTCACTAGTCCATTAAGATTTTTGTGGTGCAGTTGTCACAGTGAACTAGTTAATGTTCTTTTAATACTCAATACTTCAACGTTTCCATGATTCGTTCATGATGCTTCCTCAATCTGTAATAGCTTTTCCAATTCCTTTATCACAATCTTTTTAAAAAAATATTTTATTCATTTATTTGATGGAGAGAGAGGAAGTGAGAGAGAGCACAAGCAGGAGGAGTAGCACAGGGAGAGGGAGAAGCAGGCTCCCCAGTGAGCAGGGACCCTGACTGCTACATGGGGCTCTATCCCAGAACCCTGAGATCATGACCTGAGCTGAAAGCAGACACTTAACCAACAGAGCCACCTACGTGCCCCACAATCTTTTAATTTTTTTAAGATCCATCTCAAAGACTATAGATTAAAAATATCCTTCAAGTCTCTCTGTCAGAATTACTTATTTCTTCTGTGTACATATTATTACATTGCATTTAGCTTTCTACAATAACGTTAGTCAGCCTTCTTTGAGATTTTTTTCTTTTTTTTGAAGGATTATAAGCAATTTTAGGACACAATATTTCTCTTACACATTTTGTTATTTTCAAAAAATCTTGAGCATGAAAGGTTTACCTATCAAGTCTTCTTTTATATGATCACTAATAAGAATCCTTATTCTTTACCATGTCTATAAAGTCAAAGTGAACAGTTCCTCTGTGAGGTAAATGCTTAATGTCTCATGCCTTGCTGAGCAATGTATTTAAGTTGAGCATCAAAATGAATTGTCTTATCTTCTGTTCGTTAGGATGCCACTGAGGTCTATTATAAATAGAAACTGATATGAAAAAAAAGAAACTGATATGAAAATTTAATTTAGTACTTATTTATCTGTTTAATGATTCCTTCAAATCATCCAAGATCTGATTCAAAGCACTTTTTTTCCCAATTAAATAAAGGTCCAGAAAAACAAACTCATATCTATGAGAAAGTGACTCTCAGAGGGCATTGATTGTTTCTCCAACAACAATTTCTCCTTTAATCTTTGTTTTTAAGCTAAATACCATATTTTACAGAAAAGAAAGCATTTACGGAAGTCAGGATCATCTTTTAAACCCAAGGAGGAATCATTATTGGTTAAGAGATGGACATGTGGCCAAATTCTGATCAACTACAAGTAAAAAGTAGACCACTAGAGCTACTTACTTGATTAAAAATAAGTCTTAGTTTTGTTTCTGGCATTGCCAATTAAGTTCCTTCTCCACCAGCTCTCCAACAGATAACAACTATTAACTCCAGATAAAATACCAAAAGCAACTACCCTAAGCCACTGGAAAGTAAATAGAACAGAAAGAATCTGAACAGGAATGGACCCAGAGAAAAAGAAAATGACATAGTGTGAGCTTTCAATTTTAGCCTTTTAACCTGCTGGCAAGCCACAGTTAGTACTGCCTGGGGTAGCTAAAACTCATAGAAAATTTAGTTTTCATGGCCTAAAAAACTAGAGAGCAGACTTCAAGGCAACCACAACTGTTAGAATGTGCAGAGGAAATCTAAGTTAGAATAGAAGCATGGAAAAAGTTTGATCTAAGTTCTGATTATGAACTCTCCTCAAATGAACCATACATGCACGGCTTATACTCAAAGAAGCTCAGCTTGGGGAACCTGGCTTGCTCAGTCTGTAGAGCATGTGACTGTTGATCTCCAGGTTGTAAATTCAACCCCCATGTTGGTGTAGAGATTACTTAAAAATAAAATCTCAAAAAGTTCAGCCAAAACTAAAATAACTGAACTGAAATTTTAACTGTGGCTGGAAATACAGAGTTTGTAGTTGGAGTTCAACTAGGCAAAATGAACAACAACAACAAAAGCAACAATAACAACAAAAAAATGGTAGCAACAACAATAAAAACATTTTCTAGAGTAATAAAACAAGATTCAGAGCCTTCACAATGTAAGTCACAAATTCATGATATAAGCCAAAATTGCAGAATATACAAAGAATCAGTAAAATATGTGGTTCCACAAAAGAAAAAACAATAAATATAGAACAATCCATTTTTAATTAGTACACAAGAATGCTAAAGTAGCTAACCTAAACAAACAAGGAGATAAAAGAAAATATGTTTGCAACAAATAAAATGATAGTAAAACAGAGAAACAGAAGACATGAAAAAGAACTAAGTAAATGTTTCATAAATAAAATAATGTCTTAAGAAAAGACATTTCTTGTATCAAACAGAGAAAGTCTAAAATTAATGAATTAAGAATACCTCTTAAGAAGATAGAAAACAAAAGTAAATTCAAAGTAAGTGGAAGGTAGAAAAATGACAAAGCCAAAATCAATAAAATGGCAAACAAATGTTAAGAGAATGTTAACAGAAGACAAAGTTGGCTTCTTTGTAAAGACTTACAAAATTGATTAACCTCTAGCTATCTTAATTTTCAAAATGAAAAAAAAATGAAATCCCGATATTGTTGCTGATCTTATCTATGAATAAGGATTCAAATAGAATGTTATGTACAACATTGTACTAACAGTTCAGTAACTATAATAAGTGGATTGAAAAGTTTTTGAAAACAAAACAAAACAAAATCAGAATAGCTCTCTCTACTAAGTGAAACATTTTATATTTTAAAGATTTTACTTATTTATTCATGAGAGACACAGAGACAGAGGCAGAGATGTAGCAGAGGGAGAAGCAGGCCCCCTCCAGGAGAGCCTGATGAGGGATTCAATCCCAGGATCCTGGGATCATGACCCAACCCAAAGACAAATGCTCAACCACTGAGCCACCCACTGGGTGGCAACCATTTTTGCCACCCAAAGAAACAGAATGTTTTAAATAAAGATCTTGAACTCAAGGTCTAGATGTTCCACACTTTTTTTTCAAATGTTAAGTGAAGAAATCAAAATAACCTTACAATAACACTTTTAATAAATAAATCATAAAAGGTATATAAAAATATTTCTTTACTTCCATGCTTCTTTTTTTATACTTTGAACAGATTTATGTATGTGTCTTTTGGTGTTAGGTCACTCATCCTGCATGAAAGAGGGGAAATCTCAGAGCACAGCAGAGAAGCTGACTCTAAATCCAATTTCATTAAATTACAGAATTATTCCATCCTGAAACTGCTTGTTTATAAACTTCTTATTTGAAATGCATTAATAAGTCACAACTCTTCAAGGAAAAATGGTACTTTGAATAAAAAAAAAAAACGCTTATGTTGTTAAATACTATATAAATAAAGAAAACGTAGTAAAACAAATGCACAACTTAATGATTATTATGCAGCAATGGTACTTATTACAATCATTCTTCTCCAGAAATAAAAGATTGAAAGTCATTCCCAAAGACGCTCACATTCACTCACCTAACTATAATCCCCTGAATTCCAAAGATTAACTATTATCCTTTTATAGTTACTATTTCCTTTTTTATTGTTTTACACCCACATGGCATACCCTAGTCAGATACAAGTCTTTTTTTTTTTTTTTTTGCTTTTCTTTTTAATTTTTAAAGAAGATTTTATTTAAATCTTTAAAATAAGATTGAGAGAGAGAGAGCCTGAGAGAGCCAGAGAGTACAAGCAGGGGAAATTGCAGAAGGAGAAGGAGAAACAGGCACCCTGCTGGGCATGGAACCTGAGGAAGGGCTTGATCCCAGGACCCTGAGATCATGATCTGAGCTGAAGATAGGTAGGTGCTTGACTCACTGAGACACCAGGACAACCCTCTTTTTCATTTTTTTACATGACTATTTTTGTTGTTGCTGCTGCTGTTCACGTATCTTTTCTTTCTTTCTTTTTTTTAAAGGAATCCCTTTCAATGTATGTATCTAGATATAAATATTGTACTTCACATATAGTCTTGAAATAATGACTATATAACTTTACACATTTAACACATGCTCTTAAATAAGATGATTAGAGTTTCAGGTAATAACAGTAGCAATGTTGGTTCTTTCTCTTTTAAAATTGTCTTTCAATCTCTTCTTTCTCACAAATTTTATCCATTAATGAAACTGTATCCAAAGACTCCAAACTTTGTTGTTTGCATTCTCACAGTGCATTTCAACATGTTCATCTGTTCTCTGCATTGCCTATAAATAGGAAGCTAGATGTAGACGGCAAATCAGAACCAGAATTAAGCTTAATTTTTTCTTTTGGCAAGAATTTTCAAAAACGATGAAGCAATACCTTCTTTTCACATCATAGCTTTTAATACTTCAAACTCCTTCAAACTTTGTAAGTCTGAATGTGAAACTCCAAGTTTGTACCACCCCAGATCCAACGTATGGGTCATGGTTTAAGAAGTGAGAACAGGATATGGAATAATGCATGTGAAATTGTAGAATAATCATATGTGGCTTATATTCATACTGTTGCATGAACTTTGCATGACTCTAATGGAATCAAAGACACACTTTTCATTAAGTCATTAACACTATAAGCATTTTCTTTCCCAATTACTAATCTACTTCACTATTGCATATGTGACAAAAATGAATTAATATAAGATCCTCATTATTGTCCTTCCTAGTAAAAGTTTAGGGATATTTACATTACATAGGTAAATGAAAAAATATAAATTCATTAGTCTTTATTTTTATATTCCAAGCACTGAATGCTATAGGAAATATCTAAATCAATTAATTAATTTTGACTTACGTAATAAAAATGATGCAATTACAGAAAACTGTATTATCAGTAGCAAAGTTATTTTTATAAAAAAAGAATCTACTTAATATGGGAACAATAATATCAAGAGCTCATTTCCTTTCTCACTTTATACTCAAGTTGAAATATTTAGCCTATTGAGAAAACATTTTCATAAATTACTGTTTTAAAACCTAATAGTCTAGGAATGCCTAGGTGGCTCAGTCAGTTAAGCATCCAACTTTTGATTTTGGCTCAGGTCATGATCTCATGGACCTGAGATTAAGCCCCTTGTGGGGCTCTGCACTTAGGGCAGAGTCTGCTTATCCCTCTGCCTCCCTGCCACTTTCATGCTGTCTCTCAAATATAAATAAATAAATAAATAAATAAATAAATAAATAAATAAATAAATGAATAAATAAAATCTTAAATAAACAACAACAACAAAACACCCAGTAGCCTAAAAACAAAACAAAACAAAAAAATCCTAGTATTCTAGTCATGGTTTTTGTTTGTTTTATTTTTGTATTTTTATGTTGAGAAGAAAATGGGACATCTTTCATTTGAAATACATGGAAATAGCTGAAGAACTGTCATGTTCACTGGTGATTTACAAGAAGTCTTAACCAGCAGAAAAGTGATTAATCATTTTCCAAGGAGGAAAGAGTTTAGGTAGGACTCTTTAGGTAACTGTTAGGTAGAAATGCTGCTGATTGAAAACAATCCTGTATATACACATGTTTATGTATACATGGCATAAGACAAAATGTCAAGTAGTATAGTCATTCCATGAATTAGAAGAATAGCTTCTCTCTGATAACTTATAACAGTCTTTCTGATGATAGATTGAGGAAAAGCTAGAAATTTTACCAAAAGGTGTTCTGAAGGACATTCTGTTATTATCTGAAAAACTAGGAGTAGCAACATCCTGACCTACAATACTTGAATCAGGCATAGATAACTATTTAGATATTTAGAATTTCTCCAATTATTTTAGCTTAATGAATTGACATTTGTTTAAACTTACATGGAAAATTTTTAAAAAATCAGTCAGTATTACTACATAGATTTTATGGAAAAATACAAGAATTGCTAAGTAGCCAAGTTTCTTTAGAATTGGGGTAAAATTTGAGAACTAAATTTCTGGAATTATTTGTGGCTTTAGTCATTTGACATCAACTCTGGGGCTTCATTAAAACTATGGTAAGTTCTAAAATACTGATGTCCTTCTTACCTCAGTCTAGTTATACCTAATGTGGTTTGGCCACTCTCTTCATTTTCATTCTTCCCACCCATATTGACCAGCTATTCATTTTCTGGAACTCCTGCATGCCGATTCCCAAAAGGAGACTTTACTTGGTTTTAGTAATTGTCATCCAATGTAGAATGCCGTACAAAGCTTTAGCTCAAGGCCACTATCTATATTATTGGATGATGTTGAGTCAATTATCCATTGCTGGTCCAACTGGCTATTATCTTTGTGGTGAAACCATGTAGCAGAGAATATGGTATTCTGGGATAGGAGATCATTCGACTGGTTTTCTTACAGAAGGCTATCTAAATGGCAGCTTTCCAGAGCACAGGTAAATTATTCATCATTATAGACAGTTTTTCATCTGGTTGGGAAAACCTAGGTTGCTTAAAATGGAGATTAATAACCACCATAAACACTTAGCCATATACTTCAAAATATATGTTTACTAAAATTTATATCCAAGTGGTTACCTTTTTAAAAAGCACAGGAGTGTTAAAAATCAGTGATCTACTGATATTTATTGATGTTTTATTAATTTTGTAACATGTAACAATGTAAACAATTACCATTTATACAACAAAGAGCTTTTTATTCAACTTTGTACTACTGAGCCCATAAGAAGAACTAATAAATGCTTATTCAATTAATAACAAATAAATGGATGGGTAAATGAACAATTATGGCTATTTCTCATTTATTCTCTTATATGATCATCACAGTAGTCATTTACTTATTCATTGAATATCCATAGAGTGTCTATTATGTGCCAGGCACTTTTCAGTAGATATTACTATTGCTATTTGTTCTTGTTGTAATTGCTGCTGTTGTTGTTGTTATTATAGTTTTTATCCTCATTTGCAAAGAAAACTAGGGATCAGAGAAATAAAGCATGAAAGAGGCAAAGCTTTTGGAATTTTATTCCAAAAACTTTTAATCAAACCCCAGAATTTAAAACTGGTTCTCTCTAGTGCAATGGTAGGCTAATGCCTCTTTCTGCTCCAGGACTTTCACATGCTCTTCTTTCTAAAATAGATCGTCTCACATAGTTAAGTATTATTCCTTACTGGGATCTCAACTCAGAAAGCATTTCAGGAAAGTCTCAGCGTTCCTCCAACTAAGTCAGGTTCCCAGGTAGGATGCTTTCATTGCCTTCTGAAGAAACTCTCCTTTGAGCACTTATCATCGATGTGATTAGTTCACTAAATGTTTTTCATTTTCTTCTAGCTTTCCTAGTGTCATATAGGTTTTATGAACACAAAGTCTATGTCTATCTTACTTACTGTTAATCTATAATCCTAGGACAGTATGTGGGAAATACTAAGTATTTGAGAAATACATATTCACTGGATGAATAAGTTTGCCAGAAAGATCATAAATTTTGAAGTTAAATATATGCATTCAAAAGTGATCTTGATTCCATCAGGACCTCACTTTCTCCACCAATAAAATAGAAATAATGAAATCTATGCAATCATGAGAATAGTTTTGAGCTTAATTCTTGATACATAGTTGGTCAGTGAATAATTTATTTGCTATAACATAGAGTGTGAGACGTTTAGCCTGTTGGTTATTATAACTGAAGTGCAACAACCAAAGAAGTGTAAGTTTGACCATTTACTTGATCAAAGATATGAAAATTATAGGCATGATGCCTAGAAAAGTATAAATAATCCTTGAGGGATTAAAAAACAAGATGCATAACATAACTTTAAACATCTAGATTACTCTTGTTTCATAGACAAGGTACTTAATTCTGTGCTGGATCTGGAAATTAAAATAAGTAATCATAACACTGAAAACAAAGGATTAGGTTTAATAACATGAAAGAACCCTTTGGTCCTCACCCAAGTGAAGATCTTTTAATAGAAACTGAAATAAAAACTGTTTACTAACTCTTTCAAGGTTTTAGAAAGCAGAAATTGCCTAAAAGGCAACTCAGGTGTGTGTGTGTGTGTGTGTGTGTGTGTGTGTGTGTTTGTGTGTTGAGTGAGGGTCAATTCTTAGGGAGAATATGTGATGGCAGTGTTATTCAAACTCCATGTGCACAAAAACAATCATAGGAATCTTCTGATTCAGTAGATCTTGATTTGGACTGAGATTCTGCATTTTTGTTTAAGATTTTATTTGTTTATTTGAAAGAGAGAGAGAGAACATGCCAAGTATGCATGACCTGGGGTAGGGGCAGAGGGAAGGTGAAAAGCAGACTCCCCACTGACCAGGGAACCCAACATGGGATTCTATCCAAGGACCTTGGGATCATGACCTGAGCCAAAGGCTGATGCTTAACCATCTGAGCCACTCAGGCACCTGAGATTATGCATTTCTAACAAATATTGCAAGTGATGTCATCAGTACTAATTCATGGATTTGGAATATTGAGGTATTAAGCAATGAGCAGTCTGAGGAAAATTAGGGAAAACAAAATTCCACCTACTTTCATGAGAATGTGAATGGAAACTAAGTGGAAATGTGAACAAGTTAGGCCTCCAAATCTATTTTGACCACAATTCTTTGACAGGTAATTTTGAGAACATATTACTTGACATTACTGCAAAAGAAATCAAAAGTATATTTGACTTTTCAAATTCTTTTCCTTGTTCTTGAAATTGAATGTAAAGTTAGTTCAAATTTAAAAGTACTCTCAATTCAACTCAATTCATTTCAACAAACTATTATTCATGAGCACTCTAGGCAAAGGATAATGCTTAGCATTATCCTGGGTTTTCCCAGGTAACTTCTACATGGTCTCTTACCTCTTGTACTTCATCATAGGAGAAGACATTCAAAAACAACTTAGTCTCAGTGAAGACTGTTACAAATCCTGCATTAGAGATATTGATGAAGTATCATATTATGGGAAACAGAGATCCATGCCCCCTCAGGACACCTTCTTGGCAGAGGTGGAATTCGAATTGGTCTTCAAAGGACAGGTTAGGCATGTAACAAAGGGCTCTGGATGAAGGGCTTAGAAGCAAAAGAACACAGTGTTTATTCCACAAATAGTAAGTGAAGAGTCGGCCTCCAAACAAGTTTGGAGGTAGAGGTATTAAAGGTTGGAGGCAAAATATTAAAAGACAAGGCTGGAATAAAAGAGGATCCTGATGGCAGTTGGTTTAATGATAACACTAAGAAAGTCACACATTTTTCGTGAGAAATATTGTGTGTGTGCACTGAAATTATCAAAAGACAATTGTAAAAATATTGTGAGGGATAATTGAAGGAGCTAGGCTGATAATTAGCTGTAGTATTTACAGAACAATGTTGATGTGGGAAGGGGAGAAAGATGACATGGTAAAAGGAAGACCACAGATGAGAGTTTGCAAAATTTGCAGGAACTACTGTCATATTTTTGGGGGGAGAATGACTACATTTTGAAAATAGATGTAGCAAAGTATCAGTAATCAGATGTAAGAAGAAATTAATTTTCAAATAATTGGGCGACTAGTTCATTACAGAGTTTTGCTGGCTCTGAGTAGAACATTGTAATCTCCCATCTCTCAGAAATGAGGGAAAAGCACATTAGAACCTTCAAAAACCAGGACATAACACCAGTGGGGTTTCCTTCCTTGCTCCAGACCCACTGATCTTACAGTCTGAATAGATAGTGAAGTACAAAAGTGATTCAGGTAAACCCTGCTTGAGTAATATCTAGGTTCATTTTTTTTTTGCAGTATGCAAAATCAAAAGAGGTGCATGACATTTTCAATGGGGTTGTTTTTGTGCAATAGGAAGAGAATCAAAGTCTTTGAACATATTCAAGCCACAAGGAAAATAACTTATTCCAAGTTATTGGTGTCATTTTTAGGTCCTGCTGTACTCAAAATATATCTTTTCTTTCTTTCTTTCTTTCTTTCTTTCTTTTTTTTTTTTTTTGAAGGAGGTGAGGGTGTTTTGTTTTAGTAGTTCTTCTTGCATGAGAGGAGTATTATTTTATCTCATACAACAGATGTTTTTATAGTAGGAAGCAGAAGAAAACAGGATAATTTTAATCATTTAGAAGCCATAGCAGTTTCTTTTGATTCTTTTTAACCTTGAGCTCCTTATCCTTGCCTTTTTCAAAGTTATTTTACTCTTTTATACTTAGAGCAATGGACTTTTCCTCTTCAGTGTCTTTCATCATGGCTTACATCAAAGAATCTATCAGAAATTATGTTGGCCTCAGAGGGTTATTTTGGGGAATAAGTTAGGGAGTCTCTGTAGAGTTCCTTATGGATGGTAAATTCTGTGTAAGTGTCAGCTTCTTCTGCTCCCTTTTCAGAACTTTGAGAGATGAGCTTGGAGCTGAACACAATCCTAAGTACCTTGATTGACACTGTGGGTAATCCCCTCAGAAAGCATTGAGGCTAATATAAAGAATTATCTGTAATTTTGTTCATTAGATGTCCAGTGTAGATAATACCCTCATGCTTTGATCACCTAATTTTATCTTAACACATACTATTTTGTTAGATTTTTGTAGGAAGAACTGAATCTTAAAGTGAGAATTAGCTTTCAATGAGCGTACTAGTGAAATAAAAAAATATTCTTAAGCTGGACCGGGTTCTAATGATCAACCAATTCTCTCATTTTATAGATGAAAAATGTAAAAGTCTCCAAGAGTTAGAATCTATACTAAATACAGTAATGATCAATTTCCTCAAGATATATTCAATTTAAAAATGTATTTTTATTTTTTATCAAATGTAGTTCCATAACTTTGTGATTATTACCATAGAAAATGACCGTATGTTCTTTAAAAAAATATATAGGCAAAAATTAAAAAAAATATATAGGCAATAAAAGAAAAGGAAACTTTTTTGAGAATGCTGCAGCTACAAAGTATGTTCAAGGGTGATTCAGATATTAAATCCTTGGGTAATTAGCAATGACATTTAATGAGCCATGTTTAATAACAAAGTTGAATATTACTTTAAAAGCATTTTCTCTTTCATTTCCATGCAGTAATTTTGGCCTCTGGAAAACATAAGAAAAGGAGACTCATCAATTCAGTGGCATGGTTTGCTGATTGCTCTTCCTTTTCTTGAAAGATGGAATCAATACTATGGTAATGATTCTAAATGTCACCATTTGCCTGTTTCATAATTTGTGATATAATTTTACTTCTCAGATTTTTAGATAAATATTTGGAATAAATTACTGAATAATGACAGACAGTTTGGAAGTTATGATCTATAATATTTTTACTCAAGTGATATTTTCACTTTAAAACACATTTTCACATTCACATACTTGCTTTCTTCCACAATTTGACTGGATCCCCTCCAATTTTAATATGTGACATAAGAGTACCACATGAAGTGATTTCATTTACTTTCAGGAAGGGAGTTCCTAAATAACTATGACTCAGGTCAGTGAAATCTGTTTTTTTATAGGTTTGTAATTTTTATTTTTGTCTTGATGCTCTTATGACATCTTTAATTTGTTCAGTGGAGAGAACATGGTGCCCTCTAAAGAAACTCTAGCCAGCTGGGTGTTGTAAGTGAGGCCATCTGCTCAAATAAGCTCCCCTTTTAAACTTCAAAATGTTGTAACTATCGTTTATTTCTTTGCTTACATAATACTGATGGAAGAATTATATAAATCCTGACATTTTTCCCTTGCTGGTTAGTGGATTAGCTCTCTTTCATTCATAATGTAGTCCCAGCCAAATGGAAAATAAAATATATCTTAGAACCCGTTGGGATTGTTTTAATCACAAGTAATGAGAAAAAAAAATAAATCTGGTAAATTCTGAAGCAAGAAGTTCAGAGATAGGATGACTCTGGGGCTAGTTATTTCACTGGCTTCACACATGACTAAGGCTTAAGGTTCTTTCCATATTTTAAGTTCTACCATTCTTTCCATGATGATGTCCTCACAGCCTAATTCATTCCATAGTTAGAAGAGAGCTCCCTTTGCCAATGTGTCTTTCTATGAACAAGGAGATTTTTCCCAGGAAACCCCAAGTCTATGTCTTTATATGTCACTGGCCAGAACTGAATCCTACACCAATCACTGGTTAATCACAATTAACTTAGACTAGCGGTCTATGTGTGGTCTGTGGGCTCTTGGCTATCTTCCCAAACTATTTCAGGATATTGGCAAAGTAAAATAAGTATAAAAATAGTACTATGGTGTCTCTTTCTGCTTTGTTTAGATTCCCAGTGATAATGCAAAGGCAATGGTCGGTCAAACAGCCGGGCCCTTAGTACCGTTCAAGCAGTGGTACCAAACGATACTAGCAGTCACTGTATTCATCACCACCCATGTTCACAAAAAGCTTAATTAAGTAACTAAGTTAAAAGCTTGTTCACTAAGAATGTCCTTGATGAAGCAGTAAAAATTACTAATTTATTAAATTTTGACTCTTGGGTTTATGTCTTCTCATTATTTTGTGTGACAAAATGGAAAGTATCCTTAATATATGTCTGTTATAGTCCACATTATGATGATTATGTTTAAGAAAAATTCTCATGCAATTGTTTGAGTTATGAGATGAACCACCCACTATTTTCATAGACCACATTTTTTCCTTGAACGGAAGCTGATGGATAAATTATAGTTATTCATATTTGGACATTTGGCAGACATCATCTCAAAAAATAACAATGTGACTCTGTGGCTTCAAGGAAAACAACTGATGCTCTTTGTCGCCAGGAATAAAATGTGAGCTGCTAAGCAAAAATTGTAATTTGAGAGAATTTTTATCTGTCACAATGAGCTGGATAGCCATCTAATACTTAAAGACTTTTCTGCTGAAATTGATGATGATATTAATAAATGTGGTATTTTTATGTTGTAAAATTAAATGTGTCAAAATTTGGAGGATCAGCATACTCACTGAACCAAGATTTTCTAAATGACCAATGCATTTTCTTATAAACTATGCATGGGTGTGGCACCTGGGTGGCTCCATGGGTTAAGGGTCTGCCTTTGGCTCAGTCATGATCCTGAGGTCCTGGCATCTAGACCTGGGTTGAGCTCCCTGCTCAGTGGGGAATCTGTTTCTCTCTCTCCCTCTGCTCACATCCCCCACTTCTGTTCTCTCTCTTACTCTGTCAGATAAATAAATAAAGTCTTAAAAAAAAAACTATGAATAGGTAAAGGACCCATTATTACTGTAAGATAGATCAAAGATTTTAATTTAACCAAGACCAAAAAGCTTATCAATTTATTTTCAAATTCCACAACATTATTGTTAGGAAATGACTACTTGTTAAGTTTTAGAGTGCTATCAGAAAAGAATATCCACAATTGTATGAAAAGCCTATTGAAATACTTTTCCCTTTCTAACAATCTAACTGTATAGGCTTCAGGGTTGTTGTTTTTGTTTTGTTTTGTTTTCATTTTTTCAACTAAAATAACATAATTCAACAAATTGAATACAAGGTAGATATGAGAATCTAGCTATCCTCTCTTAAGGAAGACATTAAAGACATTTGCAAAAATATAAAACAATGCTACTTTTTAAACTTTTTTTTCAAAAGTATAGCAATTTTGGGATCCCTGGGTGGCGCAGCGGTTTGGCGCCTGCCTTTGGCCCAGGGCGCGATCCTGGAGACCCGGGATTGAATCCCACGTTGGGCTCCCGGTGCATGGAGCCTGCTTCTCCCTCTGCCTGTGTCTCTGCCTCTCTCTCTCTCTCTCTCTGTGTGACTATCATAAACAAAAAAAGTATAGCAATTTTTCATAAATGTTATTTATGTTAATGTCATAATAATGGACTTATTTTTGTTTCTAATAAACACTTAATGAAAATTCTCAACATTTCTTAGTTTTAATTTCTAGCATGTTACATTTTAGAAAATAACCAAAACACTCTCTGCAGTTCTCAATCTCCGTGAGTATAATGGAATTCTGAGACAAACATTTGAGAACCTATGGTTTGGTCCAATCAGAACTTAGCCTTTGGGACAAGAGATAGAGCAGCTACTCTGGAGACCATGAATGCCTGGAGGAGTATGGAACTGAACTTTAGGCCGTGTTAGAAAGGTGGAAGAAGGGAGAATGGATGTTGAGAAGGCAAACAACAATATTTGCTAACAGCCTCTACAGTATCAGTGCATTTCTACTGTGGTGTCTTGAATTATTAATGAAATCATTCACTTTCAAACTGTGCTTTTTGGAGTTTTTTCAAATGGAGGATGTTAACGAGTGAGAGAATTAGATAGTTTCAGCTCCCAAAGCTCCTAATGGGACTGCTATAAATGTATCTCTTTTACATATTGGGCTTTCTCTTAAGATTTCATTTAAGAAACAATTCTAAGGAATGAAAATTTTGGAATGCCACCGATTGAGCATACATATTGTGGAAGTCAAAACTTTGATACTTCACCTTGCAAACTAGGTTTTAAAATTCTTGAAAATCAGATTACAGTATTATTCTCCATTTTGTGCCAAACATCAGAGCACAGTGCTTTCTGCTGAATGACTATAATACTGGTAACGTTTAAATAAGTTTTTCAAGTAGCCATTTTCCCCTGTTTTTGCAAGTCATACCCACACATTGAAAAATTGTGTTCTGGAGATTACTGTGTCCCAAAGATGGGAAAGAATGCCATCTGGCCTATAGGTATTTGAGGGTCATGTGTTTTATAATTGGTGGTTGTGAGTCTGAGTATTTTAGGGGAATATTTCAAGAATGTCTTATAACACTATTTAATTTGGGAAAGCACTTAATCTTCAAAGACATTTGCAAAAGCAGGTAATTTATCTTCACAAATCTTTGAAATAAGCAGTTATTTGTATTCCTATTTTCCAGAGAAACCACTGAGACTTTCCAAAGATCAGTAAGAAAAGGTCAATGTCACAATGACTTAAATTGTTTTCAGGTTGTTCTTAGCGGAGATGACTGTAGTGCTAGCCTACAGGGCAGGTGTGCATTCCAGGGAAAAATGCTTCTTCTAAATAAAGTGGGCAGGAATTGTGCATTAGCTCAGACAACAGGACCACTAATGATGTCAAATAATCCACTTCTGTGTTAAATTATTTTGTTGACTTGACTTGACAGGACTTGATAGGACTTAGAGATTTACTAAAACAGTAACTTTGAGTTTGTCCTCTATTACCTGCCAATACTCCTTTTCTGCACTACAGATAGCATCTTACTGGATAATAAAATATTTAACTCTTTCCTATATTCATTATTATTGTATTATAAATACTCATTTTCAAAAGGTGAATGACATTTATTTGGGTTATCAACTATAATATGACTATGAAATCTCACTCCTCACCACTAGCATAGACACTTGAATTAAATTTGGAATGAGAAGCATGCCCTGTGATAGTAAAAGGAAAGATGATTTTGCTTTCTTTGGTTGGTTGTTATACTGTATAGTCCCCACTGAATGTATGAAGTTTCTTTTTCTCCTCTCACCTCAGATGGAGGAATCATGAGGGCTTTCCATTGAATGAGCATCTAGCCACTGGGATCCATTGCTGTGTTCCAAGACATCCTTAATTCATACTAAGATTCATCCTGAGATTTGCAAAAAAATTTCAATTAATATGCATATTAGCATGCAAAGATCACTGTACCAAGCTTTTCTGATTTACTGATTTACATAAAGGCTTGCTCTCCTAGTGTACTCTTCAAAATGGCTGCAGATATGCTTGTTGGTGCCAGAATGGCATACTTTTGAACATTTTGCTTTATCGTTATGAATGCTCTCTGACACATGGATTTTATTTGTTTAAATAATATTTCAGCAATTTGGAGACTAATGACTTGCATAGTGCTGAGTGGAGAGGTGAAGATATTCAACAATCATGTGATTCCAATGAAACACCTTTACTATCACCACCACCACCTCAAATAAATTGAGATACCTTGGGAGATATTTTTCCTTAATCATTTTGTGTCCAAAGTTATGTGTTTATATCAGCATGTGAACAATTGCTAAAGATGTCATCATTACCATTATGGGAATGATAGCATGGAGTGCCAAAAATAACATGGGGGCAATTTGTGAAGTTTCAAAAAATACTGAATTAGACTTTGTGCCATCCTGGATCACCAATACCTTGGAGTTTGCAAGGACCTCAGGGCACAAGCCTGAGACTGTTAATAGAGAAGCCTGTGTACATATCTCTATTCTCTTGCACCTTCCATTTATGACCTTCTCCAACTGACTTAATATTCCTTCCTCTTGGTTTCTTAATTGTCAAATGAAGATAATATTACTTACCTCTTAGGATGATGTAAGGATTTAATGAGAACATGAACATAAAGTGTCTAAAATATACTGGGTTTGATTCATGCCATTTTATTTCTGAATTAAGAGTTTAAACTTATCAGTTTCCCCTTCTGATAGTTTATAGAACCTATTCTCTATTGACACCATGCTCTACAATGCTCAGTCTCAAAGGCATGGAGGATGGTGGATGTAAATTAGCCAAATACTTCTCCACTGCTTTTTCAAAAGTCAATTGTCGCTGTTATAATTAGACTAGCTACTATCTCATTTACCAAATGCTCACTGGAGAAAATCTCATCTTATTCCTATCTCAAACCTGGACCTATATCATAGTCTCTAAGAAATGCTTAAAAAATCCAGATGCATCAAGCTCTACTCATTTGGACCATGTGGCATAAGTCCTAGGCATTTGTATTTTCATTTATTCCCCATTGATTATACTATCACCAGGCCTTTCCAGTCCTCTGACTCTGTTTGGAAACTGTTTACCATAGATCTTTGCTACTCCATATTGTCCAAGGATGAATAGTGCCAACACCACCTGGGAGCCTTTTAGAAATGCAGAATCTCAGGTCACCTCGTCCCAGACCAACTCCATCAGAATCTGCGTTTTAGCAAGATCCCCAAAGATTTGTGTGTGTGGAGGTTTGCAGTGACCTAGACTTTGTCCTTTTACTTTTCTCTCTACTATGCCCACCCTGTGCACTTCTCTTCAGTCAATACTTCTAAGAAATATTTAGCCAGTTACCTCAGGAAAGTTGTTGAATTCTGACAGAAAGTCTTGGTTCTGTAGGTTCTTTCTTTCTTTCTTTCTTTCTTTCTTTCTTTCTTTCTTTCATCATCTATCCATTTATCTGTCCACGAATTTACCTGTCACCTATCTATCATGTATCTATTGGTATGGGACACTCCTTCAAGTACAGGTCTTACTATTATGGGTTTGCCTACATAGGTTTTTATTCCTTCATGGTTTCTCCTTTTAATACCTGCTATTCTGGAGGAAGAATTTATTGATGTTCCTTTTGGGGATAATATTCTAGTATAAGAGAGCAGAGGTAGGTGAGAAGGACGTATTTTGATAGCTTAGACAGCTGAATGAGGCAGCAGTAAAAATGATATTTCAAAACAGTTAAGCTGTCACCTTAAGAAACTCTAAATGGTGTGTCAAAGAGGAAAGCACTTTACAAAAGTAATTCAATATTGAATGCATATGTCTGTGATTTGATTTGCAGCAAGTAGAGAATGAAATGTTATGGAAAGATTGTTTTCCTACACTTTATAATTATTGCTGGTACATTGGTATTGACTGCATTGGCGTCCTCAGTGAATGAAGGATTTGCCTGTATCTGTAGTCTAATTTCTGCAGTTTTTCAAGACTTTCTTGACTTCTCCTATAACTATCTATAAGAGATCCAAACCAACCCTAATATGAAAAAGCAAGATTCCTCAAGCTCTGACATATGTTTCTAACTTGATGAAATTGAAACCAAACGGTATACACTGCGTTCTTCACGCTGATGCAGGTTACTAGTCTGGAAGGTACTCATTTTTCCAAGCACAGAGTAATATTTTTCCCCAGCGGGGAATTTTGTGTTGCTGACCAAAAGAGTAGCTACTTCACTGCACAATAAGCAAATCCATGATATGCATATGTCCATGAAAGCCATGGCTAGAGAACTGGAAAACAAATGTCTTCTTTTGTTTTGTAAGAAGGGCTGCCTTCTGGAACCTTTCATAATCACAGACCCAGCTAAGTACATATCTAAATTGAAATCGCCTTACATTTCCCATTTCGCACACCACTTCTATAACCTTCTAAACTGTCCTTATTAAATTTATCCTTGAAGGGAATGGCTTCCTGTAAATATAAACAACTGAGAAATTAAATGGAGGGGTAGGTTTCAGTTGATTATGCATGGCTAAATTGCATTTTATTCATCTGCAAATAGAATATGCATATGTTTTCATTCAAAATGATGGGAGAGACTTTAGATCTATCTCTAAGATTAGCAAAGCACCTTAATGTAGTGTCTTCTATTCAGAAAAAAAATCCCCTTGTATGTGACAGATGTCATGTTTCGAATTTGAATGAGAGGTAGTTGGATGCAGTTGTTGACTCTCTCCAAAAGAAGAGCTGTGCCTGTTTTCATAAAGACTTGTCATTTCAACTTGTGATGCGTAATCTCAAACTGATAACCTTTAACACTCAAATTAACCTTGTCCCCCAGTAGCTTATTCCAGCAGTGCTACACTCCTCCCCATTAATTTTGCTCTTCTAGCACAACACTGACATCAAATGGCAAGTAAACTTAGCCCCAAAGACTACTTTCCTCTCTCTTAAATTATACTGGAACTTGAAGACATAGAGATAATCCTAAATTCCCACTTAGCCTTGAGTGGTGTCCATATTTTTTTTTTTTTTTTTAGAGAGAAGGATATAGGACATTTAAAAAAATAATAATCATGGACGCCTGGGTGGTTCAGTGGTCTAGCGTCTGCCTTTGGCTCAGGGAGTGATCCCGGGGTCCTGGGATTGATTCCCACATTGGGCTTCCTGCAAGGAGGCTGCTTTTCCCTCTGCCTATGTCTCTGCCTCTCTCTCTCTCTCTCTTTTTTTTAAGATTTATTTATTTATTTATTCAGAGAGAGAGAGAGAGAGAGAGAAAGAGAGAGGCAGAGACACATCTGCCTCTTATCTCTTATCTCTCATGAATAAATAAAATCTTTAAAAAATAAAAAAAATCATGGAAGAGTAGTGTTTTCATTAAATCAGAAATACACCTACATACACACACACACACACATGCGCACATAGATGCACACCCACTGACTTAGATGTCTCTGAGGTTATTTTGCCTTCTCACTAATTAACTTCAGAACTGGTTAATATATTAGAAATTGCCTCCAAGAATATAGAGATTTGAAAATGTGCTTCTGATTGCCATCAATTTCCACATATTTATCAAGTAAACCAAGTATTCAGGGTAAATGGGATGAATGCCATTTGTGTTTCCAACAGCTGGAAATTCAATATCTGCAGACTTCATAATTGGTTTTGCGTTGGGCTTAATGCACAGAATTTGCCAATGTGCAATAGCAGGGGTTATCAGCTACCAAGGAGACCATGTTCGCACTCTCTACCCCTCCAGATGCTGCTAGGAAAACTCAAATGGGAAGCATAGATAACTAACACATAACAGATGTGAAACAGGTCTCTAGGATTCTAAGTAATAAAATGTGTAGTAGAGAAAATATGTATACTTTCCTCAAGTTTGTCCTATATTTTAAAGAAAGCATAAGTCAAAATTATGTATAAGGTGATCATGTTCCTCACTTTTTTCTGTTTAGAAATTGATACAAAGACATGTAAGTTTAAAAAAAAGACATGCAAGTTAATAAAAGTATCAATTCCACTGCTCAGAAAGGGATATCCAGTTTAAAAAAATAGCAAAGATAAAACGTCCAAAGGCAATCTACCAAATTATAGTGATTTCTAACTCAGTCAGGCATGAATAATTTTATCTTTCACTAATTGTTTCTACTTGGAAAAAGAATTCTCTTTATTAAAATGATAGCTAATTATTTGAGAGCTACCAATGGTAGTAATTAAAACAATTGTTTTAGAAAGCTACTATCCAATGGCTATGGACCAAGATAACAATGAAATAAAATTTAAAAGAGCCCAAAACAATATCTAATAAACAAAATCTAAAAATTGTGTTTGCTTTGCATGATTATCATGCTGAGATTATGATAGTGCCCTTTTGCCCCCTGATGGTTAAAGAGTTATCAAACAGTTGTTGATTCTAGTGCTACTCAAATTTATTCACAACTTGGGGAAAGTGCTTGTCATCATGACTCTATGGTTCTTTGGGTAGCGTATAAAAGAGTACCCTTCTCTTCTGCAATATTCCCTTGAAAGAAGCATCTTTCTTCTGATGGTGAATCCTGGTAATCTTGAGCTAGGCAATGATCTTTTCTAAGGACATTTCTAGTGTTGGATCTTTTACCAGGCAAGCCAGGAAAAATTACCATAAAGTTAGAATAATGCAGAGTTTCCAGAATGCCCAAATAATGTCTCTCATCCCTTCACCACCCATCCTGCCACCCACTTCTCACACCAGTCTAACCTTACAGAAAAAGATAATGTTAATGGTCCTTAAATGGATTAAGGTTTGCTTAGATACTTTCCAAGGGTACCAATATGCTATGATTTAAAATTGATAACTACATTAATTTCTTTATGTGTCTGCCATCCTAATGCCAGCAAAGCAAATATTTCCTACTTGTTATTATGACAAAATTCAAGTATTGTTTTTTTTATAATGTCTTTATCTGCAATTTTCTCAGGTGCTTATTTGGACTTATTATTTTAGCTATCTTTGAAAAGAAAAGAAAAGAAAGAAGAAAGAGGAAGAAAGGAAAAAAGGAAGGAAGGAAGGAAGGAAGGAAAGAAGGAAGGAAGGAAGGAAGGAAGAGAAAAAAGAAAGAGAAAAAGAAGGAAAGAAAGAGAAAGGAAGAACAGAAGAAAGAAAGAAAGAAAGAAAGAAAGAAAGAAAGAAAGAAAGAAAGAAAGAACAGGCTTTACCTGTTCCACTTAGTTTGGGAATAATTAAATATCATTCATATTTGATCAGTGAAGAATACATAAGTTTTTCCAAGTGCCTTGCCTCCTTTTCAGGAATCATGTTTACATATCCAAAGCCTTCCCTAGGAAGGCAAGTAAAATTGTCATGGGTTTAATATTGGGAGATCTTAGTTTCTTTATTTTCTTATATGTAGAACATATGAGTCTTCATATTTCATAATGAGTTAATTACTGTTGCATGTATATATGTATCATCTTGTTTTAGTAAAGGATTTTGGGATAAATCTGTCCTAGAATCCAACGTGGTCAACAGAGAAAACAGGGAACCAGAAAAAGAAAGCCATTTGAGTGCCCTCTTGTGGAGTAAAGAAGCACTGCAGTAATTGAAGTAGGATGGTGACTTTAGTCTTCCGAGCTAGAAGTATCCTATAGGAAAGTAAATAAAGGAGGCTGAGACACAAGAAAAATGGAGAACAAGGAAGATGAAGAATATTTATTTTAGGCAACTGTTGGAAAATAACAAAAATGTTTGCAACATCTTATAATGGACAATTTAAAGAAGAAGATCCAAAAAATATAGTGGTTCATCATAAAAACTATTATCCACATTATTTGTACTTTATTTCAAGATTCTGATGTCACGTAGTCTTCAGCTATTTGTTCAAAAAATTAGTTTACCCTTGATTAACTTGTGTCAATAATAAATATGTCTGGGGAGTATTCTGTTCTGTAAATTAGTGGCAATAGCTATTTTTATTGAAATGGAAGAATAATGAAGATCTCTCTACAGTGTGAATTGCTGGGAATATATTTGAAATGTAGTTTACATTTAAAAAATAACTGCTAATGAGAAGGACAGGATGTGAATTTAAAAGAGAAGAGAGTCTCTTATTCCCAATAAGGTCATACCATTGATGGGTACTAAAGGAAAGGCAAGGTTGGCTGGTAAGAAATCAATGGACAAAGGAGAAAAGAAGAAACTAATGTTTTGTTGACTGTTGCTGTAGAAATATGCATAGTTTCAAACACCACTGCAACTTGACTAATGAAGTATCAATGCTCGTGCAACTAAGTGAGCTAAATGTGGTGAAAGAAAGGGGAAAAAATATAAGAACTAAACATGAGAGAAAGGGTAAACAATTAAACTAATATTTTTTTATTTTATTTATAAATAATGCAAAATTAAAAGAAAAATTACATGAAAAGTATAGAGAAAACTCTTCTAGAATGGTGGGATAAGGACCTCTGAAAACTCACTGCATAAAAACAAGAACATTGATCAAATCTTCTTTGGAACTTTTAAAATTATCCAAATGTTTGCAACAGCATGAGAAGTTTTGTTCAAAGAAAACAGTGAAATATTATAAATAACAGCTTTGTGTTTGGTGATTTTGTTCCCCACTTTTTCACTTGTTCTATTCTCACCCTGCTTTCTCTCGGAAACCAGAAGACTCACAACTGTGAGAGCTGTGAAAAATAGTGGTCTAGCAGTGACCAGAGAGGGAATAGAATGGGCTTGTATCTCCCTATAAAGCTCCTTTCCCAGAGAATTGACACAATTTGGGAGCTTCTAGCAAAGATCCTATTTACAGAGCTTGCCTTTAGTTGAACTGATTAAGAGCTTGTTCAGTGAAAGACCTGTTAGAAGGCATTTGCAAAAAACAAAAAACAAACAAAACAAACAAACAAACAAACAAACAAAAGATCCAGCAACAATTGTTTAAAGTTGTTGCACTGCCTAATGCATTGAAGTCAGTTGGGGAACCAGAGGCTGGACAAAATACTTAAAAGAGAAACTGGAGGAATGAGATGCCCATAGGGGCTCTTGAATTTTAATTTTTTAATTTTGATTTCTTACACATTCATGGAAATCTGGAAAGCCATACACATATGCAGAGTTATGATATACCCAAGTAAGACCTGAGCAAGCCCTAACTGCTTACCTCTGGCTGACCTTGAGGTATTGTATAAAATAGGAAGTAAAGATTAAGATAGAGTGGGAAAATAATAAAAGTGTGAAAAGGCGTTCAAACACTTTCAGCACATGGGTGCCTCAGCAAAGCATAGGAAACATATTGGTTCAAGGCATTTAGGGAATGTCTCTCCAATCATCTGGCCACTATGCTGAGCAGAGTCGTCAGTAGCTGCACATGATAAGGCAAACAGACTTTTCAAAATTAGCCCAGGAAAGTGACTAAGCAAACAAACAGCAAAAATAACAACCTCGGTTTCTAGAGTTACCACTTTATACTATTAAAACAGTCCAGTTTTCGGGGCACCTGGGTGGCAGTGGTTAAGTGTCTGCCTTTGGCTCAGGTCATGATCCTGGGGGCCTGGGAACCTGTACCACCTCAGGCTTCCTGCGTGGAGCCTGCATATCCCTTTGCTTATGTCTCTGTATCTCTCTCTGTGTCTCTTATGAATAAATAAAATCTTAAAAAAAAACAGCCCAGCTTTCAACAAAAAAATATGAGACTGTAAGAAATGAGATGGTAAGGTCCATACAATCCATGGATTAAAAAAGCAGTCCGTGGAAACTGTGCTGAGGACATTCATATTTTGGAAATAGGAAACAAAGTCTTTAAATGAAATATTATAAATATGTCCAAAGAACTAAAGAAAGGAATGTCTAAATAACTTAAAAAGTATGAATATAATATCCATCAAAGAGAGAGTATCAATAAAAAGATAGACATACAGAAAAAGAACCAAATAGTAAATCTTGAGTTAAAAAGTAAAATAGCAAAACTGAAAATTTTTTTAGAGGAACTCAATAGCATATTTGAACTGGCAGAAAAAAGAATCAAATGATGGATCAATTAAAATTGTCCAGTGGGAGACATAGAAAGAAAAAGAATAAAGGCTAATGAAAAGATCCTTGCAGACCTGTAGGATACCATTGATTTTACCAAAATATGCATACTAAAAGTCTCAGAAGAAGAGGAGAGATTGAGAGAAAGAGGAAGAAAAGACATTTGAAGACATAGTGATCAAAAACTTCCTGAATTTTCTGAAAAATATTGATCTACACTTCAAGAAGCTCAACAAACACCAAATAGGATAAACTCAAATCTGCACCTAGACACATCATAGTCAAATTAATGATAGACAAAGAGAATTTTGAAAGCTAGACAAGGTGACTCATCACATATAAGGGAGCTTAATACGATTAGTAGCTCATCTAATCAAAAACTATGGAGGCCAGAAGGCAATTAAGTGATGTATTGTAAATGCTAAAAACAAACAAATGAAAACCCTATCAACTATATCCAGCAAAGCTATCCTTCAAAAATTAGGGAGAAATTAAGACTTCCAACAAAAGTAGAAACTGAAAATATGTTTCTAGTAGACCTATCCTATAAAAAAATATTTAAAAAGTCTTTTAGGATGAAATGAAAGGATAGTAGATTGTAGATAGCAACATTAACCCACATGAAGAAATAAATTTCATTTGTATAAATAACTATAAAAGTAAATATAGAAGAGAGTAAAAGAGTATATTTATTATAGGAAAATCATTAAGAAAATAACTACTCAAAAATATAATAGAATAAGGTAATTTAAAAAGAATTCTAGAAAATATTTCCTTAGCACAAAAAATTGTAATGAAGGAATAAAGGAATGTAAAATGACTTAAGACACACAGACACCAAATGGCAATATGATAGGTGTAAATCCTATTTTATCAGTATTGATATTTAACTGTGAAAGGGTTAAATACTTGGATTATAAAGCAGAGGTTAGCAGAATATATTAAAAAAAAGCAAGACAAGACTACAATATGCCATGTGATAAAATTGTGCCCTTCCCCATGCTGTCAGTGTTTGTTATGCCATCTCTCTCTCTTGGTCACCAACAATTTATTCACTATTATGGGAGTCATTGATGGTAGAAGTGGAATCTGAGTCTTCCCTTACACTCACAGATCCACTGTAGCCAATCCTCCTCTAGTTAGTAAAGTGATAGCAGGAGTGTCAAAACATTTATCACACAAAAATGAAATTGGAACCTTACCTCACACCAGGACTAAGTTTAGTTCAAAAATGATCATACTGCTGGGTATAAGACTAAAAATGACACAATTCTTGCAAGATAACAGGAGTAAATATTTGTGATCTTGGATTAGGAAATGGTTTCTTAGCTAAGACACAAAACTACAAATGTCACTGGTAAATTGGAATTCATCAAAATTAAAAGCATTATGCTTCAAAAGACACAATCAAGAAAGAAGACAACTCAGGAATTGAAAGAAAACAGCTGCAAATGACATAACTGAGAAGGGATTTGTATCTAGCATATACAAAGAACTCTTAAAATAAAAAGACAACTTAATTAAAAAATGAGCACACTAAATCATTGTTTATTTTTATATATATATTGAAAACCTGATCAGTTCACACTGATCACTCCAAAGTCAACTCCAAAGGGTCATTCTAATTTTGCTTCTTTTCATATGTTTAAAAACACTTCTCTCAATTGAGAAACTGGCTCCAATTAACCTTAAAATGCCAACTTTGTATACAACCACTTTACCTTCAGTCTGTCATGCCCTTAACCCCTAACTGATGCCCTCCAGTCCTTGCTCAGACTCTGATACCTTGCTCTGAACCATCAGTAGCTCTCTAATTGGATACCTCCCTTACTCTGCTTAAGTTTCCATATCCTGTGCCCAATCTTCCACCCAAGCCTGCCTCATCCTACTCTCCTTGTGCCAACCTGCTGCTGGTACCCCTACTCAATGTCCTTCTTATCACATTGGGCTTGAATAACCCTGAGTGGGTGATTGCCACCCCTCTGTGCACATGTCCGCCTCAAACTTCTTTGACTGCTCACCCCACTCTGGGCCAAAGCTACCCATGCCCTTGCCTTTCCATAGATGCTCTCTTACTTCCACACAGGCTCAATTGGCCACTGCCATTACCCACATCCTATACCCCAACTTTGCAAAGATGCCCGTTTTGTTCTAATCATGTCCCAATTGTTGGAACTTCCCACCTGTGCAGATGCTTATTTTGCACATTCCCATGTAATAGCTTTTGTACTGAAATATTAAAGATTAAATGACTGAAGAAGGAGAGAAATCAATAAAGGAAAAAAAGGAAAGAAAAAGAAAATAAAGAAAAAGGGAGACAAGATCATTTATAATTAATAACATTAATAATAGGACCTGACGCATCTGCCTTTCCTCTTTTACCTTGTAGCAGGAAAGGGCTCTATATCTGCCTGCTGTGGTTATGACTCCCTAAACTGAGCTTTTATTATCAACTAAAGAATAAAGAATATTTTTTTATAAATCATGAAAGCATGTCTCAGCATATTGAGGGGAAACACATCAATAACAAAAGTTAGACTACCTGCAGTATAAGGAAAGTTGAAAATCAAACTACCTGCAAATTACATTATCCTTGCCAAAAAAAAAAAACATTAACTTTTTTGAAAAGGAGAATTTGTCTTATCTCAGCCCTGTCTGTGTAAATTTTGTATTTGAGTTGATCTCAGGTGGTTTGGTTTCTCTTTCTTTCTTTCTTTCTTTTTCTTTCTTTCTTTCTTTCTTTCTTTCTTTCTTTCTTTCTTTCTTTCTTTCTTTCTTTCTTCTTTCTTCTTTCTTTCTTTCTTCTCTTTCTGTTTCATCATAGAATTCCTATTTCTATATAAAGTGGACTTCCTCAGTCTTCTAAGGATCAGAGGGATGCAGACGTATATGTCCATATGATGGATACATGACAAGCAGAGAGTGAGATCACCTAACACTTACTCCCCAAATCATATTTGGGAGTGGGTGGATGAGTACAAGTAGAAGATTCTGAATTATGTACTGTCATCAGAAGAAAAGGAAGAAAATCTGTCAATTTCACCAATAACTTCATTTCAGTCGTTTTTTTTGTCCAGCTTCCCTCACTAGCATCCCTGAGCCCAGTGTGTCTTGTGTCTTTGATCTTTTGATTAGTTAACATGAGATAATTGGCACCTTCTTGTCCATGTGAGAGAATTGCCAGAAGTCACTTCAACTTGCCTTTTGACCAAAGGAGAGTTCATTAATGAAGCACAGGGTGACCTACATGGTGGAAGTTTATTTGTGTGAAACACTAGGAAAGGATTTGGACATTTCACAGCTCAAATCAAAGTAAGCAACAAGACATTAAAATGCTGAGTTGAATTAGAAAGTTGCTTATGAAAATACATTTCAGTCTATGATTTATTAAATCAGTCATTCTGCTGCACTCCATGGAAAAACAAGCTCCATTTGTCAATTATTCTATATTTGCCAGATCTTGGAAAGTCACCAAAAGCTTTCCTGGACATAATAGATTTTGAATTCTGTTCATTTTAAAGTGTTATTTTTCCAAGTGAAATAAAGTGTTTTGACATCATACTTTCCAGTCTAACTAGTCATACAAATTCTTCATGTGGTCTTGGTCTTAGAATTGAATTTAAATAATAAAGAAATAAACAAACAAACAAATGGATAGGGTAAGGATGCAAATGTGATGTTTAAGAGCAAGCAAGTTAAATGGATATGAAGAGATCTGAGTGACTGCCGATAAGAAAGTTGTGACTCACGTCATTTTGCTTTAGAGAAGGTATTAGCCATACTTGCCCACATACCAACTACGCAGTTCCACCCACACAATTTGTGATCTTCTTTGAGGATGAAAACTTAGAACGTTGCTTCCATTTCTCAACTTCTCAGACATTCATAAACGTTGATATTCTAGGACCTGAGAGGCAATGTCAATTTTCTTATTACAAATTTCAGCTAACAAAGTTAAAAAATCTAAGATCTAGTGGTAGAAGTACAGTTGTTTCCTGTGCTCATCATACATTTCCATATTTTCTTTTTTAATCTTTTACTCTGTTATTTTTAAAGCATCATGCTTGTAACAGAAAGGAAAGTTATATCTGTCTACAGAGAACAAAAAAACATTCCAAAACTTTCTTAAATGTATTCTGTTAGTTATTAAGCTTCTGGTAAAGATGATTGAGCCAGGATCTCAGGGCTGCTGAGAGAGTCTGAAGGAGATCTAGAAAGAGAAATGTGGTCCAAATGACAGTTAGCAGTGACAATAGAAAATTCTGAATGAAAAGAGGGAATAAAAAGACATTTTGCACAGTTCTGGGCACAACTGGAACTTTGTGAATGTTTTCTGAATTCCTTTAATTTGAAGATCTACCATGATGCCAAGAAGTTATGACTCTGAAGAAGAATTTGGAGATATCTGGTACCTGCAAAACACTGGAGATATTTGGGTTATGGGGAGTTTTCTTATATATTTGTTTGTTTGGTTTAATGATGATGCACAGTGTGTAGCATGGTGCTGGATGGTACAAGGAATTAAATCAAAGATAAGCAAACTATGGACCATAGGCCAAATCTGGCCATAAACCTGTTTTTATTGTGGCAGAGGCACCCTTATTGGTTTACATATTGTCTATGACAACTTTTATGCCACCAAAGCAGAGATCAGCAGTGTGACAAAAACTGTACGGCCCACTAAACCTAAAATATTTACTTTCTGATCCTTTAGAGAAAATCTCTGACTTAAACGGAGATTATCAACATGTCTCAGAACTCAATACTATTAAAAACTCTCCTTTAGAAATGTGTTCCCTGCTGACACGTTGTGTTTCGGCGACAGACAGGCAGACGGAAAAGAAATGTGTTCCCCTAATAATGAGAGGAAATAATATTCTCTCCATATATTTCTTACGTTATCTTTTCCTTGTGGTTAAATATTAATAAGAAAGAATGCTGGGTGAATTTTCTTAAGAATGAAAGCAATGAACAAACTGTGATTTTTAACATGCTATACAGATGTTATAATGTTCTTAAGGCAGAGCAAATATTCCAGGTGAGAGACTGAAGCAATATCATGAGTTGAGAGCTATCCTGGTCATAAGTATTTCTGTGAATTCTGATCAATAGTTTATGCTGCTGGCTCTAAGTAAACAAGCAAAGAAACAAACAACCCTATACATTTTAAGAAATTGTGAAGGAATAAGCATTTGTGCAGAAAGAGAGTAGACATTAGGGGGCAAATGGACCTTTGGCTTTTCCTGCAACTGCTATTTACCCATTGCCCATAAGAGACACTTGTTGTATCAAAATTTATTTCTGCCACTCTGGAGATTTGTATTTCATTTGATAGTTTTGGGTGTTATTGTTTTTTATAGGCTACTTTTAGAGCAGTTTTAGTTTCATAACAAAGTCAAGCAGAAAGTACAGAGATTTCCCATACACCTACTCCTCCCCAGACACATGCACAAGACTCCCTGACCATCAACATCCGACACCAGAATAGCAATTTGTCACAATGATGAATCTACATGGATGCAGCATTATCACATTTGAAGTTGCTGTATGAGATTAACTTTTGATTTGTTAGAGGAATAAAACAGATCACCTTCCTCAATGTGGGGAGGTTCTTGAAAAGAGTTTTATTTCCTTGCCTTCTTATTCTGCTGCCAAATATCCCCACTTCCCTCTTATAAAGACATTTGTGATTACATTTAGGGTCTACCTTTTTTTTTAAAGATTTTTTAATTTATTCATTCATGACAGACAGACAGACAGAGAGAGAGAGAGAGAGAGAGAGAGGCAGAGACACAGGCAGAGGGAGAAGCAGGCTCCATGCCAGGAGCCTGACGTGGGACTCGATCCCAGGACTCCCGGATCACGCCCTGGACCAAAGGCAGGTGCTAAACAGCTGAGCCACCCAGGGATCCCGTAGGGCCTACCTTTTGTAATCCAAGATAATCTCCCCATCTCAAGATCCTTAGCTTAATCACATATGCAAAGTCTCTTTTGTCATGTAAGATAATACAGGTTCCAGGGATTCAGTCATGGACATCTTTAATGAGGCCAGTATTCAGACACAGCCATCTAAGAGAAGTGAAGAACATTTGAGCAAAGCTCCCTCCTTGAGTATAAGCTCCTTGTCACTTGCTTCTATGGTTACATCTACCAGACTCTGAACCATCCTGAGACGAGTACAGAGCAGATGACCTCTACCCTCAATATGCTGGCTAAACTGTCTAATTTTCTGATGAGAGTCACCTTTCTCAATATCTCCACATTGTGTTCTATTTGAGTTGGAAGAAGAAATGTCATACGTTATATTCCAAGGGAACTCCTCTTATTTACCAGTGCTTAGCAGAGATTTCTTGATAGTTAAGAGAGATAACACAGAACAAATTACTGAGTTGGAGATTGGAGTGAGAAGACACTCAGGGAGAAAAGAAGGTAAACTAGTAGGTGACAAAGTCAATCTTGGCCCAACTCACATTTTTATTTGGGGATGGCAACATGGGGAAAATCCACCACATCTACTGAAGTCTACCAAAGCTGGGCTCCAGAGAACATGGGGTGAAAGCCTGCCTCAAGGTATATGCAATGAAACTGAAGTCATACGCTCCTACCAAAAAGGGTAGTTGAGAAGCCATGTGAGAAGTCACTGCACCATGAGGCACATGCAATGCTCATAAATAAAAATGTGAAAGGAGAACAAGAAAGCCAAAGGAAAAGCACCAAGTCCAGCCAGCGGAGCTGTTCCCATAAGTGATTCTGTTAAAATGATGAAGACAATCCCATGAGGGAATAAGAAGCTAGTGTGGCATCCTGCCCTGCCTAGCCGGGAATGAATACATTCATTTTCTTCTTTTCTTTTCTTTTCTTTTTTTCTTTTCTTTTCTTTTCTTTTTTTTTCTTTTCTTTTCTTTTCTTTTCTTTTCTTTTCTTTTCTTTCTTTTCTTTTCTTTTCTTTTCCTTTTCTTTCTTTTTTCTTTTCTTTTTTCTTTTCTTTTCTTTTTTTTCTTTCTTTTTTTCTTTCTTTTCCTTTCTTTTCTTTTCTTTCTTTTTTAAGATTTTATTTATTTTTTCATGAGAGACACATAGAGAGAGGCAGAGACACAGGCAGAGGGAGAAGCAGGCTCCCTGCAGGGAGCCTGATGTGGGACTCGATCCCAGAACTCCAGGATGATGCCCTAGGCCAAAGGCAGACACTCAGCCACTGAGTCACCCAGGCATCCCTACATTCATTTTCTTAAACAATGCAGGCAGTGGATCTAAAATCCAGTGTTGGGGCTTGGTGGCTGGACCATAGTACAGGCTTTGAAGATGAGGGTAGTCTTGCTATATCTTAATTAGTATTGTCAGATATGCTACCTAACACTAGAAAGCAGATGAGCTGAGATGAGAGAAACAAGGTTACTACTGTGTCCATGGAGGCTCCGTTTTCCATACATTGAGCAGATAATCTCAAGTGGCACTTCTCACGGATCACCTGGGTGGCTCAGCTGTTGAGTGTCTGCCTTTGGTTCAGGGAGTGATCCTGGTCCTGGGATAAAGTCCTACGTCGGGTTTTTTGTGAGGAGCCTGCTTCTCCCTCTGTCTATGTCCCTGCCTCTCTCTGTGTGCCTCTCGTGAATAAATAAATAAAATCTTTTAAAAAAATAAAGTGGCACATCTCAGACTTTAAGACACATAAAAATCACCTAGACAGCTTGCTAAATCCTAGATTCCTGGTCTACCCCTAGAGCCTCAGATTCACAAAGTCTGGAGTAAGATGGTCAGAAATCTGGTTTGTCCAGGACTATAGCAATTTTCAGGATAGAGGATTCTTAGTTCAAAGACTGAGATAGGCCTGGGCAAACCGAGACAATTTGTCACCCTAGGACTGGGATCCATGAATCTGCATGGCTCCTAGGCTCCCAGGCGATGCTGCTGCTGCTGGTCAGCACAGACTCTGACTAGCAATGATTTAAAGTAATTCAAAAGAGAAAATAGAACTTTATTTAATGAGAGATTTCCTCCCTCATTCTAATCCAATTTAGAATTTGGGATGAGACGAATGCCAAAGGGATAGGAGCTATAGGAATGTGTGCCTCAGGGATTTTCTATTATTCACTTTCATCTCTGCTTGAGCTGCTCCTGATTGGTTTGTGTTTCTTGTTTGTTTGTTTGTTTGTTTGCTTCCATTGCCAATCACTGCAGGGAAAAGCCTCATCTTGAAACCCCAGTGAAGAAAAGATATCAGTTTCAGGGAAGACCTCTGATTGGCTCTGCTTGAATTGTATGATCATCCATTGGCCCTAACACTGTTGCCTGGATGATATGTGAATACAGTGTGAAGGGGAATGAGGCCTGATGCACCTCTGCCCCAAATCCGTAATGATTGGTCAGAGGCTAGAAACAGAGAACTTAGAATGAGTTAGCATACTGGTCAGAAAGAAAAATAATCAAAATTATTGCCACAAGGAGCATCATATCAGTCTGTGGGATGTGGTGAGGAAAGAGTGTTATTATGTTATATACTTGTGTATACACGACTGTATATACACACACGTACACACATACATACAGAGGAGAGGGGAGGGGAAGGTATGGGAGAAGAAAAGATGGAAAGAGAGATTCAGCAAAAGAAAATTTTGGAGGTTTAATCCCCCACACACAAGTTAAGATATTTTTAGGCTGATTAATCACACTTTTTTTCATTTGATAATTTTAGAGGCAGAAAAGCAGTGCTAAGGCAGGAAAAATTAAATAATCTTTTTTGGAAGGAGAAAATGTTCTTAAAAGTGAGCTCATAATTCATTATTTGGAATATAAAATTGCAGCTCTCTTTGTGTGCTTTTCTACATTTCACAAATTCAGGTAAGTGAGGCCAAGGAAAATAAAAGGGAGATATCGGCTCTAAAATGGAGGAGCTGATAAATGGGAGAAGCTCTGTCTAGAAGTGGGGTCAAGATGATCCTTGCTGAAGTTCAGGCCTATATTGAAGAAAAGAAAAATATAATTGCTAACCTCTTGGTGAGAAGCATAGTTGGTTGAGAAATTTGGATGAAAGAAAAAAAAGTGGGGGAAAATTTTCAAACGAGTCTGCAGGAATGGATTAGAACAGACCTGGAGACTAATATAAAGAACCCTTACCCACTGGTAAGCTCATGCTGAGGTGCTCTGACCTCAGTTACTCTTTAAGAAAAACAAAAAATCTCTTTTATTGGTTGCTTCCACAGAGATTCTTCAGCAGAAAGACTGTTGGAGGTCTGCAAGGTGTGTGCCTTAGGCTTTGTTGTGCCTGAGCAGAAATCCATGGAAACCGAGGAGTCATCTGAATTTAGTGTGGACAGTAAATGCATGTCCAATTAAGTCTGTGACAACCTTTCTCTAATTGGCACTAAACCTGAGTCTCTCTAACTGGCAGATTCACACTAACATCCTGAGGATTTTGATGAAATTCAGAATCTGGTTCAGTGGGTCTTGGGTAAGGCCAGGGAATCTGCATTTGTAATGCACTTCCAAGGAATGCTGATGCTGCTGGTTTCAAGGCCATACTGTGGATAGCCAGGCTCTAAAATGGTTTGGAAATCCAGGGGATTTTACAACTAAGGTTCAGGCTATCTCCCCGATTTCCCGAAGATGTTTGCATTATAATTAAATGCTACATCAAAATGAACTTATTGCTGACATCCAATGTCATAGGTGGACACAAGTTTATTTTGAAGTGGCATTTGGTTGGGACTGAAGAAGTTTTCAGGAATTGAAAAGATGGCCCTCAAATTAATCAAGAAAGTCAACTTACATTAACATCACATCAACACAAGGAAGTTCTTAGATTCACTTTGTAAGGAAGAAATCATAAAAAAAAAAAAAAACCTAGAGAAATCAGTGCTGCATACGTCTGGAGATACCTGAACCATTCTTGTTCAGCCTTTTCTGGACATTGAAATCATCTGGGGATCTTTAAAATTATCAATGCCGGGACCCGCCTCCAGGCATATACTGGTATAATAGCTCTTGTGTTTAGCCTGGGCATCTGTATTAACCATGCGTTGTATTTTCTGTATTCTGGTGGTTTGACCTCGTGAAGTCTTGATGACTGTGGAGGGACTGCCATTCCCAGGGCTAGCTAATTCCTCCTTGGTGGACATAATCTGGGCTACCATCCACCTGCCCAAATCACTCCAGGGCCAGGGACTAAGGATAGCGCCTATCTCCAGAGAATGCTGAAATTATTCAAAGGAACCAGTCTTATGCCTGCTTACCCTGCCTCACCCATTGCTTTCCATAGAAACCACCTTAAAGGCTCTTGCCCACATTCTTCCTCTCCCTCTGCCTCCTGACCAACCCTGTTGCCTCATTTTGCTCTCCATTGCATGCCCACTGTTCTTCAAATCTGTGAGTATAACAAACTTCATTTTCCATGGCTGTCATCTCTTGATCTGTTGACCTTGCTATACCTAAATAATACAAACACATACATTTTAAAACTGCCAGAATTCTTCAATTATAACCAGATGATTCCCAGTTTTGGCCAAGGTTGACATCACTGTTAGGAAACAGAAAAAAGCCCAGCCTCATCAGTTTTCTTCAAGTTATATCAGCAAATTTTCTTTAGAGAAGGACAATTGTTTTTTTCAGATTTTACTTATTTATGAGAGAGAGAGAGAGAGAGCAAGAGAGGGTGTGCACATGAGCAGGGGGGCGGGGGGGGGGGCAAAGGGAGAGGAAGAAGCAGACTCCCCGGGAGCCCATCAGGACATGGAGCTCAATTCCAGGACCCCGGGATCATGACATTGAACCATGCAGGCACCATGAGAAGGACAACTTTCAAATAAAAGCAAATGGAAAAAGAAACTATGATTGAACATCTGTTTCTTCCCTCCATTACTGAGTTGCTAGTTGGTGAGTGAATTTGGAGAACTTTTTTTTTCTTGATTATTTAGTTGAGTATTTAGGATAACAAAGGTGATTGTGAGTAGGAAAGAACATGAAAAATCAGATTCCCAGAGCAAGAACATGGCCATGGTTTCTTCAATCACTTTTTAATAAAGAAAAGATACATTGAAAATGCCAATTTGCTACAAGAATAGCAGAGAAAATTTGGGGCAATAGGCCTCACTTTTTCAATACCCTTTTGACTTTTCTCCAATTGCCACTATTTGCAACAAGTACCTTCTGATTCAGAGTGACAGGAGACGGAAAAAAATAATTATTGGGTTTTTATATATGGAAATTCTGAAACGTTAAGTGAGGTTCTGGCTTTAGTAAAAATACGTGTCACGGATGTACTTTGTGACATCTGTCTAATAAACTATAAACTAGCAGAGAAGGGCTAGAACTCTTAACTATAATTTGGGATCTGAGATTGTCCCAGATAACAATGACCACTAGAAGGTAGGATCTTATTAAGGACAAATGTCCTTGTTTTTGTTTCATTTAAGATTTATTTATTAATTTATTTGGGAGAGAGAGAAAGAAAGAGAGAGAGAGAGAGAGAGAACAATGCAGTGGAGGGGACTAGAGAGACAGAGATTATCTCAGGCAGACTCCCTACTGAGCATGGAGCCAGTGTGGGCCTTGATCTCAGGACCCTGAGGTCGTGATCTCCACTGAAGTCAAGAGCCCAATGCTTAACTAACTGAGCTCTCCGGGTGTCCGAGAACTGGCGGGGTTTTTTTTTGTTTGTTTGTTTGTTTTGTTTTTTTATAAATTTATTTTTTATTGGTGTTCAATTTGTCAACATACAGAATAACACCCAGTGCTCATCCCATTAAGTGCCTGCCTCAGTGCCCGCCACCCAGTCACCCCCACCCCCTGCCCACCTCCCCTTCCACTACCCCTAGTTCGTTTCCCAGAGTTAGGAGTCTCTCATGTTCTGTCTCCCTTTCTGATATTTCCCACTCATTTTTTCTCCTTTCCCCTTTATTCCCTTTCACTATTTTTTATATTCCCCAAATGAATCAGACCATATAATGTTTTTGTGTTTATTCACTACAAGGCCTTTAGCACCTAGAATTATACCTGATACCTATATCAGGTGCTTAATAAATGCTTAGTAAATGTGGAGTAAATGAATAATAAAGAGGAAGCATCTGTCATGACAAGGAACCCATAGTAGAGAGAAAATCTAGACAGATAGGGGATGGGCTCTGGCAACCTGGACTACTTGTCGAGAGATCTGCACTGTGTGGTACAGCAGCCAGAAGGCACGTATGGCTGTTGAGTACTTGAAATGTGACTACTCTGAATTGAGATGTGTTGTGAGTGTAAAATACACACTAGATTTTGAAGACTTAGTACAAAGAGAGAACATTAAATATTTCATATGTTTTAAATATATTGACCTGTTGGAATGATATTTTGGATTTATTTGATTAATAAAATATCATCTTAAAATTAATTCCACCTGCTGCTTACTTTGTTCTAATGCAGCTACAGGAAAATGTAATATTCCATATGTGTCTCACCTTCAGGGCTCATATTTTATTTCAATTGTGTCAGACTGATCTAGACCTCTCTTTGCTTCTCCAACAGAGGCATAAATCTTTGAGCAAGTCACAAATTGCTTTCGCCTCACAATTTTGAAATCACGTAATAATAAATAAGTGACATGTGTATTTTCTCTTCACGTTTATGTACATGTGTACTTTCTACATGAATGTTTTCTTTTTTTAAGGATTTTTAAAAAATTATTTTTTAAGCTTTTATTATTTATTCACAGAGAGAGGCAGAGACACAGGCAGAGGGAGAAGCAGGCTCCATGTGGGGAGCCTGATACAGGACTAGATCCTCGGACCAGGATCATGATCTGAGTCAAAGACAGATGATCAACCATTGAGCCACCCAGGTGCCCCTACACGCATATTTTTTCTAGGCATTTATCTACATACATGCTTTCTGCCTCCACTATTTTGCAAATCACAGAAGGGCAATGATGTACTTGTGTATTACTGCTACCTCTAGTACATAGAACACTTCCTGATCTCTGGTTGGCACTTGATAAACATTCACTGGAATGAGCAAATGAATGGACATTCATCCTTACTGTTCATTCATCTACCAAGGAAAATTACTGTGACTTATCAAACCATCATTAAATCACTCTAGGAGTGCCAGGAACAGGAGTGGTCTTGTGTCACCCCAGCCCAAGCCCTCTCCATCCTGAACACATATCCTTTTTTGGTAAATAGAGAAAGAAAGGAACAAAAAACTTGAAAAAAAAAAAAAAGAAAGAAAGAAAATCTGCTGATCTTTTTTCTTCCTACGTAGCCTTGAGGTAAAACTTTCAGTTACAAAGGAAACAATAAAAAACCTTAATTAGTTTTTTTGCAATGCAAGCTCACCGTAATTAAAAGTTGGAAAGTGTTTCAGAATGTCATTTGTAATACAAGAAGTTATACAATTTGATTATCAGCATTTCTCCAAATTGGACCAATTAGCCTTCTCTCTAATTAATGGTATGTTTAACCTAAAAATCAGCGTGCCAATAATCAAGTCGGAACATAACAAACATAATAGGCATGTTTCTGAAACATGTGAGACTTGAAATGTAATGTTTCTGTGTGGATAAAATTTAACTATTAGTATGGGATATTCTTGGTGCCAGTCTTGTGGACAAATAAGCAGAAATTCTTATACACGTTGAGGTCAGACCACAAAGGCATTTGGTCCTCAGTGAAGGGACAAGATCCTTTGTATCCTGCTTTCCTGAATCAAGAGACTAGCTATAGTCAAATTTAGAGTTTCCTTTATAACCAGAGTTTAAAATTTTCCAAATTGGGTAACACTGTTTTACTATAAGGAAGGTACTTAAAGTTTCAGTTGACGCATAAGCATTTAAATGTTAGGGATGAACCACAGAGCCGACTTTTGCAGATGGACTCAAAACGGTTAATAAATTAGGAAGAAAAGACAAGGTCTGCGGCACGGGATTTCTCAACTGGCTTTGCTTCAGAGAAAAAGACAAATCAGCTGTGGAACTTTGTTCAGATCACAGTCAGAATTTCCAATTTCAGCTTCAAAGATATGGATGGACTCAAGAAGATAAGCTTCCAGCTTCCAAAATGAAATTATGAATTGTGGAGAATACTGTAATCATACCAAAGCAGAACTATTGCCTGAAATGTTTAAACAAACAGACAAACAATTGGGAGGTCACCGTAATTTATTTGAACACGTCCATCCCTACTTTGGGCCTGAGTGACACAGATAGTCTCTTTTCTCACTCCTGACTTCCATATTAATAGCTCCTCTGTGTCATATGCCTTCAAGGTCCTGCCAGTTGACAGCTAGCTTAGGTTAATCTGTATTAAAATCTTATCTCACTAGCAACGGGAAAATATTTTAATTGATGCCTCCTAGAGACGTGGCTTAGCTGCCCTAGGCTTGTGCAGATACAGAGGGTTAGAACCACAGGCCTGACAATCCACAGAGTAAACATAATACATCTCTCTGGGGCATGAACCTTACTTGAATATTGTATTCCCTCAACAAAAGTGTCTGCTTTGACCCAAGCACTGGGTTAGGCACTTTGGGTGTCTCAGTAAAACACTAGTAAGTATCCTTTACCTTGTGGGGCTTACGTCTACTTTGGAGTGGAGAGGGAATACTAATAATACTAAACTTGGATATGTGAGGAGGAAACACTTGTCTATAAAAATTATTCAACACACTATAAAATTTAGATTGATTAAAAAAAAAAAAACAATCATTTGAAGTGAAGTGGGTCTATTTTACTCAAAGGTCCCAGTCCATACTGCTGGTGGGCTTGCGGTATGTGCAGAGAGGTTTGCTACCCAGATGCTGTCTCTGCTTTTAGAAGTGCTTCAAAGAGAATGTTCTAGAAGACTAAATCTTAGTTCCAAGGAATGACAATATTAGTAGAGACTTCCAGCAGGGTCAGTGAGTTGGTCTCACTTTCTAGAATTGTATCAAGTGGCTTTGAGGCACTACCTATCTATGGAGTAATCACCCTGCCTCTGTGAGCTGATATTTGGAGTCATGCATTAGCCTAAAGGAGTTGTTTCCAGGAGAAATGGGCAAACGTTATTTCACATAGAGTAAGGAAACATGTATAATAGGTTAATTTTTTTATAATAAAATACCGAGCATTTGTCCTTTCCCCAGAATCCTGATTTTTGCTTTTTTTTTTTTTTTCTGTTGTCTCACTCCTCCACTTCCTTGCATTGAATATGAGGAGGTGTAAAATCTGTTTATTTACAACATGCTCTTCCAAGGACAAGAGGGACCCAGGACCCCCACTTACTTTAGTGTGGTTAAAAAAAGAGAGAGAGACATTGAGAGAGGGCAGCAGAGGATGGCATCTGAAAGAATTGGTGCTTTTCTGGAAACCTTGGACACCCCTGTGACCAAAGCTGCTTTGGTACTCCTCATAACAGTTGTCAGGACTATGTCCTTGGATCTCTGTGGTTAGAACTGGTTCACACTGGTTTATGAGACATCATTTAATGTTACTACTCAGATGAAAGCTGAAACCTAAAGCTGAAAGGATTTTGAGCAGAGGTGGAGACACCATGAAGTCAGGGAAGCTTCCCTTGTAGGAACCTTTGCCTCCATAGCACCAGCCAGGGCCTGCAGAAGCCCTAGTAGTGTGCTCTTCCGGTCACCAGTCTTTGCCTATTTTTAAAAAGTAAGACATATTAACTACAGTCCCTTAAGCCTGCTAAATTTTTTTCATTCCAACCTTGCTCTAGCATGCTTCCCCTGTGTTTGGTGACACGAGAATAGCAACCAATGTTTTCCTAGTTAGTCTTCGAAGGGACATTCATTTGGGAATATATTTAGTCTGGGTTACTGTGATGTATTTTTCTGTCGTGCAGTCATATACATGTAGAGTGAAGCTATTGCCAGTGAACCCAGAACAGGAATGGTCTCCACAAATATTTCTGTCACCCACTACTGATTCTCCTGGTTTCCCTTCATAAAGATCAGAGTCATGAATTCTTTTGTAATATTAATATACCCCATGATGCACACCACTGATAGTATGTGGGTAGCAGAGGAGAAGCAAAATTTTGAAATGCACCATGCCAGAAGATGGTCTGTGGACAATTCTTTCACAACAAACATAAAATTGTAACTGTAGGATTTGTTTCTCATTGGTATGTAGTCAAAATAGAACTTCTTGCATATAGGAAATATTCTCAACAAACAATAGTGTGTGCAATTATAAATTCACCATACTTTGTTTTCTTCTTTGAACGGAAGTACAAAACTAACATTTGTCAGAATCTCTGTGTTTGTAAGCCACAACCTTACGGAATACCAAAAAAATGAAACAAAACAAAACACTCCCACAAATATGACACTATGTAAAGTCACATTTTACGAATTTTAAAAATTCTGCATTGTGTTTTAGAATCTCTGGTGCATCTTATCCTGATCGTCAGGTGCTTCTTAGTGGAACAGCATGTAAATTTACCACTGACACAATAAAACTGGCTAAAGAAGCAAGTGTGAGAGTAACAAAATGCTACCTGCATAAATAATAAGCAGTGTGTTATGTGAGAGTGATGCGAGTATGCAACTATGTATCCCAAGACAGTAGATAATTAAAAATCATTTAAATTGCTCTTTATGTTTTCATTTCCACCTAATTTTGTATTTTGTCAGAGTTATTGATTTTTTAATCCAAATTCTAATATGTCAGGAAGAAAATATCCTTGTGGAAGCCAAAAACATAACTTGAAAGAAAAAGGAATTAAAATTTTACATATCAAAGACCCTTACTACATACATAAGTACTGAAGGAAAAAATGGTACAAGTCATGAGAATAAAAAGTAGAATCACAGTAGTCTAGAAAATATAAATCATGAACATGACAAGAAGCAATAAGGAAGATCAAGAGAATCAGAACACTGTCAATAGAAAACAAACAGCAGAAGAAAGATGAAATTGTCATAAAGTCGGTTTGTACGGACATCAGACATCAGAGCATTTAAGAGGTCAATGACTTCTTCATTTTGATGAATCCATTGACTTAAAAAAAGCACCATGATTTTTTATTTTGGCCTGTTACAATGATAAATAATGTCATTCAACCCTGTTTAAAAGAAATCAGATGTTTTTCTAAAACTAGATCCCAGTACTATTTATAGTGAGTCAAACAGAATTTATCATGTTCAAAAGATATGCTTCTTAAACAAAAAAAATAAGAAAATTGAGAGTAGCTAAATTTCTACGTGACCTTGGCTACCCCAAAGCAAGACTGGAAGTTGCATATATCATTTTATTTGTAAAGTCCTTTTTTTTAATAAATTTATTTTTTATTGGTCTTCAATTTGCCAACATATAGAATAACACCCAGTGCTCATCCCATCAAGCGCCCCCCTCAATGCCTGTCACCCAGTCACCCCCACCTCCCTCCCACCTCCCCTTCTACCACCCTTAGTTCATTTCCCAGAGTTAGGAGTCTCTCATGTTCTGTCTCCCTTTCTAATATTTCCCACTCATTTTTTTCTCCTTTCCCCTTTATTTCCTTTCACTATTTTTATATTCCCCAAATGAATGAGACCATATAATGTTTGTAAAGTACTCTTAACAAGACCAATAACACTTGATAACTCAGATTTTCTGCGGCACCTTGGTGTCATAGTTAAGCATCTGACTCTTGGGCTCAGCTCAGGTCATGATCTTACGATCTCATGAACTCCACGTTCAACATGGACTCTGCTTCAGTTTCTCTCTCTCCCTCTCCCTTGCCCCTGTTGTTTATGCTGCCTCTCTCTATAATAAATAAATAATTTAAAAAAACTCAGATTTTCTGAATGAGTATATTGAAAGCCTTCAAGACTACAAAGATCACGCACCTGTTTACTCGGATTGCAAGTAAATAAATTAAAATGGGCCAAGACAATGTCTTAAAGGCAAGAAAGAATAGCATCTCTTTTAAGTGAGTAGTTGCCATTACCATGTTTTTTTTTTCTTTTTTTTTTAAATTAATTTTTATTGGTGTTCAATTTACCAACATACAGAAAAACACCCAGTGTTCATCCCGTCAAGTGTCCGCCTCAGTGCCCGTCACCCATTCCCCTCCAACACCCGCCCTCCTCCCCTTCCACCACCCCTAGTTCATTTCCCAGAGTTAGGAGTCTTTATGTTCTGTCTCCCTTCCTGATATTTCCCAACATTTCTTTTCCCTTCCTTTATATTCCCTTTCACTATTATTCATATTCCCCAAATGAATGAGAACATACACTGTTTGTCCTTCTCCGATTGACTTATTTCACTCAGCATAATACCCTCCAGTTCCATCCACATTGAAGCAAATGGTGGGTATTTGTCGTTTCTAATTGCTGAGTAATATTCCATTGTATACATAAACCACATCTCCTTTATCCATTCATCTTTCGATGGACACCGAGGCTCCTTCCACAGTTTGGCTATTGTGGTCATTGCTGCTAGAAACATCGGGGTGCAGGTGTCCCTACGTTTCATTGCATCTGAATCTTTGGGGTAAATCCCCAACAGTGCAATTGCTGGGTCGTAGGGCAGGTCTATTTTTAACTCTTTGAGGAACCTCCACACAGTTTTCCAGAGTGGCTGCACCAGTTCACATTCCCACAAACAGTGCAAGAGGGTTCCCTTTCTCCACATCCTCTCCAACATTTGTTGTTTCCTGCCTTGTTAATTTTCCCCATTCTCACTGGTGTGAGGTGGTATCTCATTGTGGTTTTGATTTGTATTTCCCTGATGGCAAGTGATGCAGAGCATTTTCTCATGTGCATGTTGGCCATGTCCATGTCTTCCTCTGTGAGATTTCTCTTCATGTCTTTTGCCCATTTTGTGATTGGATTGTTTGTTTCTTTGGTGTTGAGTTTAATAAGTTCTTTATAGATTTTGGAAACTAGCCCTATATCTGATATGTCATTTGCAAATATCTTCTCCCATTCTGGAGGTTGTCTTTTAGTTTTGTTGACTGTATCCTTTGCTGTGCAAAAGCTTCTTATCTTGATGAAGTCCCAATAGTTCATTTTTGCTTTTGTTTCTTTTGCCTTTGTGGATGTATCTTGCAAGAAGTTACTGTGGCCGAGTTCAAAAAGTGTGTTGCCTGTGTTCTCTTCTATGATTTTGATGGACTCTTGTCTCACATTTAGATCTCTCATCCATTTTGAGTTTATCTTTGTGTATGGTGAAAGAGAGTGGTCCAGTTTCATTCTTCTGCATGTGGATGTCCAATTTTCCCAGCACCATTTATTGAAGAGACTGTCTTTCTTCCAATGGATAGTCTTTCCTCCTTTATCGAATATTAGATGACCATACATTTCAGGGTCCACTTCTGGGTTCTCTATTCTGTTCCATTGATCTATGTGTCTGTTTTTGTGCCAGTACCACACTGTCTTGATGACCACAGCTTTGTAGTACAACCTGAAATCTGGCATTGTGATGCCCCCAGCTATGGTTTTCTTTTTTAAAATTCCCCTGGCTATTCGGGGTCTTTTCTGATTCCACACAAATCTTAAAATAATTTGTTCTAACTCTCTGAAGAAAGTCCATGGTATTTTGATAGGGATTGCATTAAACGTGTAAATTGCCCTGGGTAACATTGACATTTTTACAATATTAATTCTGCCAATCCATGAGCATGGAATATTTTTCCATCTCTTTGTGTCTTCCTCAATTTGGGGGGGAGGGGCAAGATGGCGGAAGAGTAGGGTCTCCAAATCACCTGTCCTCAACAAATTACCTAGAAAACCATTACCATGTTTTTAAGTGAAAGAGATCTGTCCTTTAAGTGAAAGAGATCTGGCCTTCAGAAGTTACATACACAGTTGCAATCTTTAAACAATGAAAAACTTCATGGATGACTTCAAGTTAATTGCTGAATTGTTTTCTTTTTTTCTTTTTCTTTTTCTTCTTTCTTTCTTTCTTTCTTTCTTTCTTTCTTTCTTTTTTTTTTTTTCACAAGCCCTGAGAAAATGTCAAAAGGGATAAAATGCAACTTTTTACCCATAAGATTTGATCAAAATAATTCGATATCCTTTTGAAGTAGCAGATCAAATAAATAGACATCAAATGTCACTGAATTATGTCAGATGCTACAGATGTTATAAATGCAGATTACTGGTTATTATTGGATGTATCTGTTATAGCAGAAACCCCTGTATGTGATTTTAAACCTTTACACCAACTTAAGACTGTATATCTGTGATGTTACTCAATAAGAGGAAACTAGTTCTGGACAAGTATACTCTGCCATTGAACAACATTTTAAAGTTTGTGGGACATAAACTTTGGGGAAAGACCTGCCCTCAAAGTGCCCAAAGTTGTTTATTACTTCATCATTTTGCAAACTTTATATGTTGTCTCTACAGGTCTGTCTTGTCAATAGAACATTTTAAAACCCTTGTTAGCTTTTTAGAGTTATGTTAGTTTGTCTGTTTTAAGAGTCTGTGATAAGATGGCCTGCATTTGATAAAGCTGTTGTAAAATATAAAGGACTCTAAGATATGGTTTGAATACTTGAAAACAGACTGAACACTCTAATATGCAAAAGTTAATTCAAGAGTGGATGAAGCTCAATGACATTATTTAAATTTGGAAAGTTATTTTGGAATATTTTGATAAAATAAATGAGACATTATAGGGTCCTAATTTGGATTCATATGAAGAATACCTTCTTTCATCTTCTTTCCATTTGTTTATTAAAGCATTGGGAAAATTTGTAAAATTAGTCAAATATGAAATGAAAGAGCTAAGATGAGCGATGTAATTAATATAAACTTTGCTGATATAATAAAAAAAAAGTGAGCAAGAATATTCAGACCATATAAAAAAGTAATAATGAAAAGTTGTAAACAGAAGTAAGGAGTAGCTCTTGAATTATTTCATAAGCCAATTAATGAACACTGCTGATTACCATGAAATATTGACATTATCATTGACATTGCCATGAGAACATTGATGAAAACAATTGCAATAGAATCCTATCGATGAGATTTCATGTATGTCATTAACTCAAAACACAAGTCAATGTTCAAGAAGACATGAAATGCCATGAAATTATGCAGTTCCTGGAAGAAGAAGGCTTGTCAGAACTTTCTGCAAAAGTGACAAAATTCTAAAAAATTTAAATGATGTTACCAGTAACAAATGGTGAAAATGAAATAAAACTTCCTAAATTATAAGTAATACTAAACCAGGGTCAATCAATCATGCTAAAGAGAATTTATCCATTCTCTCCATAGAAAACATGCTGTGATTACTGTCATATGAAGAGGGAATCAAAATGTATAGGAGAAAAATTATGTAGAAAAAGTATTAAACAGGTGAATCAGGATACTTATTAATGAAACATAATGTGTTTTCTTGTAGGGGGTATCAGGTATATTTTTGGTAACTACTATCTTTGCAAATGTGATTCGTCGATTATCTTATTTCAGGAAAGCATGTAAGTTTACTCCTAATTTTGCATTATTTTTCTTAAAGAGAGATCCCCATATTGTTTAATTATTTTTTTAAAGATTTATTTATTTATTTATTCATGAAAGACACAGAGAGAGAGAGAGGCAGAGGCATAGGCAGAGGGAGAAGCAGGCTTCATGCAGGGAGCCCAATGTGGGACTCAATCCCGGGACCCCAGGAACAGGCCCTGGGCAGAGGGCGGACGCTCAACCCCTGAGCCACCCAGGCATCCCATCATATTGTTTAATTATTAAGTTCTACAAAAATTTGGATCCTATCTGGATTCTGAGATTTCTTGCAGCTTTAGTCCATATTTGCACATTTCAGACTATTATCCATTTTAGTCTCAGCCCACAGGGAAACCGTTTTTAAGACAGAAGATTTTTCCTCAAAGGTGCTCTACAAAGTAAAAAAGGAGGAGGCTAGTTCACAGATCATCCATTCCTTAATTTTCTCCTCCCCTATGCACAACCATGACTTCTGGTGGGCACTTCTCCGCAGTGGGTCAGAGAGGACATGTTTTCCTTCAATAGGAAGCTTGCGACGTTTTCCCTTGGATAAAAGTGCTGTCTTTAATCTGTAAAGTCTGCTGAATCTCCACCCCAATTATGAAATGCTTGATTCTTCCTTTCTTTTTTCATCACACAGCACCACAGGGTCCCTGAGCTCCTCACATCAGGGGCAAGGGGCTGTGATCAGTACAGGATGCAGAAAAAGCACAAACGTGAAATTAGAAAGCAGTAAGAGGGCTTTGAAAGACAAATCCTTAGTATCCACACATCATTAATTCATTCATAAAGCCAAGATGTTTGTTCTTTCTGTTTCTCTCTTTTCATTCACCTGCCCCCTTCATTCCTCTAGAAACCACTATAACCAATGAATCAGAACAATGTCCTAGATTGTATTAAAGTCAACTTGGCTAATCATGAAATGACATTTTCCAACTGCTGCTTCTTTCTCTTCTATTCTTTTTTTTAGATATTTGTCCCAACTGCTGTCCCAGCTGAATAATAGCAACACCAGGGGTCACTGTGAAATTTTTGGCTACAAACACAAAGGCAATAACCACACAGATGCAAGTTTCCCATGGACCTCTATATGAATTTCCCCCTTGCAGTTCCGCTTTGGTCACTGTATATCTTGGTGTTTTAGCATCCCCCTCCATCTTGTCTCCTATGCAGAACCTCAAGAGGAATGTCTGGTGGCTTTTATTTGGTTCTGCAAATTCCCTTTCTGAACTTTCACTTATCTGCTCTGTTCACAATTGCAAAAGGTCTAATTTATATAATAAATCACTATCCCATTACACTAATAGTGGTACTGACATCCTTATTGAATTCTAACCAATACAGTGATTGGTTCCAGAAGTGGTTCCAGGAGAATAGAACCTTAAAGATGGGAATCTGGAATTGGTTTTCTCATCTGACTACATATAAATATATTAATTCCTTTATTGCCATTGTAAATAGTAAACTGGTAGTCCATGGCATACAGTGGCAAGCAAATATACAAATTGTCACCCATAGTCACTTACGATCATGTGTCTTTAGAAGGCAAGTCTCTGTGTGACAAAGTAGCTGCTGCGATGGAATAGCAGGGGCGTTAAAGAGTATAAAAACTTTGGGTTTGGTTGGTTGCTTTTAAATATGCTAGACACCTAAGAAAAAGAAAATGATGAGCTCGGGGCTTTAATTGCCTAGATAAAAGTCCAATTATAAATCATAAAGCTTCTGTGACTACCTTAAAAGTAATCCTATTTCCTGGAGCTCCAAGACTAAGATTTTTTAAAAACTTAAAAAACAAACAAACAAACAAACAAACAAAAACACCTCACAGTGTCTCTTATGTTAAATTTAGGGCATTAAAAAAGTGGGACCATTGAAGAAAATGGAAAGGGGTCATACACACAGTTTCTAATGAGATTGAAGACCTTAACCTCTTTTTGGTAGAGCCTCTTTTCCAGCAGAAGCAGGCTTTTCATTCCTATTTGATGAAATTAGTGTCCCCTTGTCTGAAAAACCGATAGTGGTCTCCAATGAGGTAATTTCCTGGTGGGGAAACGTCTTCCTTAAGACCCATCCTCACCACCTGTTTTGCTTAACAGATAAATTGAGGAATAGCCCACATAACATACAGTTCACTCAAAGTATGTGGACTTCAGTGATTTTTAGTATATTTACAGAGTTGTGCAACTATTACCATAATAGATTTTTTTTTAAGATTTTATTTATTTATCCATGAGAGACACAGAGAGAGGCAGAGACATAGGCAGAGGGAAAAGTAGGCTCCCTGCAGGGAGCCCGATGCGGGACTTGATCCCAGGACTTGGGGTTCACAACCTGAGCCAAAAGGAGAAGCTCAACTACTGAGCCACCCAGGTGCCCCCATAATAGATTTTAAAAGATCAGCATGATTCCAGAATGAAACTCCAGCTCCTAAGCTACCATCCCTCCAATTCCTTCATCCTTCTTTCCCTCTCCCGTCAGCACTAGGCAGCCAATAAATTACTCTCTATCACTATAGATTTACCTATTCTGGACATTTCAAATAAATGGAATCATAGAATACATGATCTTTTTTGACTGATTCATTCACTTAGTATGTTTCTAAGGTTCCTTCATGTTGTAGCATGTATCAGGTCTTCATTACTGCCTGTTGCTGAGTAATATTCCTTTGCATGGCTATAGCACATTTTATTTAAGCACTCATCAATTAACAGACATTTGGATTATTTCAACTTATTGGCTGTTATGAATAATGCTGCTATATATATGTAGGCACTGCATTTCGTGTGGATATATGTCTCCATTTCCTTTGGATATGTACCTAAGAGTGAAATTGCTAGCTCATATAATATCCACAGGCTTAGGGAAATGAGAATGCTGAAGTTGGTTTACTGTGAGATCTACTCACTCATCCTTTAACCATGTTCTGTAAGAGTTTCCAGAGAATACTGTCTTTACTCTGGCTTCAAGAAATACATTGCTAACCACTTTGAAGGATTCTGTAGTAATTATTCTCTGCTAGTCAAGAATGAGAGAATAGAAATGATCCCTGATGACAAATACCCACCATTTGCTTTGACGTGGATGGAACTGGAGGGTATTATGCTGAGTGAAATAAGTCAATCGGAGAAGGACAAACCTTATACGGTCTCATTCATTTGGGGAATATAAAAATAGTGAAAGGGAATAAAGGGGAAAGGAGAAAAAATGAGTGGGAAATATCAGAAAGGGAGACAGAACATGAGAGACTCCTAACTCTGGGAAACAAACAAGGGGTGGTAGAAAGGGAGGTGGGCGGGGGGTGGGTGTGACTGGGTGACGGGCACTGAGTGGGGCACTTGATGGGATGAGCACTGGGTGTTATTCTATATGTTGGCAAATTGAACACCAATAAAAAATAAATTAAAAAATAAAATTAAATAAAATTTTGAAAAAGAATAAGAGAGTAAATTGCTACCACCAAACCAAGTTTTCTAAATTCAATGGGTATAATGTGTCTTGGCATAGTAGAGGGCAAGTATTGGCATCTGGTTGACAGGGCAAAGGCAGACATAGTTACTTTATTGAGCATCAGAGAAAAATCAATAATCAGAATGGCTTGACCTGCAGAGAATATTGATGTTAGCTAATTGGTGATTGTGTCCTTAAGAATGTAATCTGAAGGAAACTATTTAAAATCTTACTTGATTTGTGTAAGTGCAAGAGCTTTAGGTCTGAGGAACAGAAGATTTATTTAAATCAGCAGAATAGGGAGTCACATGCCCTCAAACAATTCTCAGTCTTGAGTTGCACATTGTTCTAAGAGTCCCTTGAATGAAGGAGACACTGTGTCACCCTAAAGAAGGACCCTGCTATATGACTGAAATGTTAGGCTGTAAATACTTTTACTAGCATTTTCCAAAAGGAACTTCAGACATTTAGCAGGGTGACTGTGCCCAGGAGTAGAGAGAGAGGAACTAGGATTTCAGTGATTATTGGGCACTGACTTTGAATCACCTAACACCTAGAGATCTAAAATGTCATTGTGCACTACTGATCAGGACAGGGATATATGGAAGTGAATTGATAGTGGAGTTTGCAATTAGTTATATCTGTAAACCAAAGGGGATCCCACACCAATCCCATGGTTATTTTCTAGTTCTAGATTGCATAGTTGAAACAGATATATTGAACAACTGACAGAATGTCTATGTTGGTTTCTTGACCTATGGAGAGAGGGTATTATAATTAGAAAAGCGAGGTGGAAGCCCCTGGAACTGCCTCTACCTACCAAGATAGTAAACTGAAAGCAATACAGCATTTCCAAGATTAAGTCCCCCATCAAGAACTTGAAGGATTCAGAGATGATACTTCCTACTACATCTGTATTCAACTTGGCAAGCTGGCCTGCACAGAAGACAGAGAGATCTTGCAGAATAAAAAGGATTAGTGTAAATTTTATCAGGTTGTGATTCCAATGCAGCTGCTGTTCCAAATATGTGTTGTTGTCATTGTTAACGGACCAAATAAATGAACATAGCCCCAGCATCTGACTGGAACCTATGAATCTGTTTAATGATTTTTTCTGTTGGTAAAAAGTCATTGGAACCAGTTTGCATTCTTCTAGCAGGACTAGCAATATACCTTCACAATCCCACCTCAAGGCTCTATCAACTCTCCAGCCTTCTTTTATAGTCTAGTGTGCAGGGAACTTATTGCCTTTCTCTTCTAATGGACATCACCGTGCTGTGCTGATTAGAGGCCATTTCCCTGGACAGTTTGGCATCCCTATTTGTCTAGATCCCCTCTTTAGTTTGGCAGCAGCTACGTTCCTCCAGCTAAAACCTTAGCTCTTGTCAGGCAATCCTCTTTTAGCCTATAGGTTTCATTAGGTTCTATTAACTATTCCCACCTCTTTCTTGTCCTTCAGATCTGAAGTGATGGTGGTTTCTCATTGTTGCTTTGACATGTTATAGCTCACTATTCCTCATGGTCTACTTTCACACTGCTAATGTATTAGAAAGATTTTACCTACATGAAATTCTTTTTTTTTTTTTTAACGTATCAATTAATCAGCAATCTAGGCTTTACTTTACCATCCCTCCAAATCCTAAAGAAAATGTGTTACTCTCCCTTATAGACAAGAATGTTCATTTAGCTTTACTTTCCTTGGAGAGTGAATATGCTCCTGTAACTTTATGAATAAAATATCTTAATTAAAGTACAAATTACCATTTGACTTTAATTATAGGTTCTGTTTCCTATATACTTTTTATTATCATAATGTTTTACGTTTGCAAAATCTTCCCTCCTATTTTGATTCTTTTGACTATTCAAGTAGCAGAATATCTAACTCAAACTACATTCAATAATGCAAGCAACTTTCTAATAGATACACATGGTCTTAGTACATATACCTAGTCTATCCAGAAGTACACTAGATTCAGATTAAGTCTTGACCCAGGGGAAATACTAATTTGGCAATGCTTCTGATATAGGAGCATACGTATTTAGTTACTAGGTTGAATTAGATGTTTCTGAACACAAATTTTAAAATACGTTCTTCATTAATGTTTTCTCAGTGTTTATTATACCAAAGGTACACAGATTTGACGTTGGTCCACACTTGGCCAAAATCTGCTCTTTAGATTCACTTCTAGTCTCAGGCTTCAGAAGTTTGAAGATCTGGATGCCTATTTCAGTGCCATTTCTGCTTACTTGATCTGATTTTTGTATGATTAATGATCCATGATAGCATATGGGATCACCAAATCATAATCAGAGAAAGCATTAATAATATGAACAAGTTATTTTATTTGGATTTCTTAGTAATATCTGATTCTTCTGAAATAAATTTAGTAAATATTCTAGTTATGATCCAGCCTAAAAAAAAATCTCATTTGTTTTTATGTTTCAAGCCTCCTCTTCATAAAGTAAAATGAATATTACTACATGAGAAAATTAACAATTTTTGTGAATACTGCTGTTTAAATAACATTAAATGAAAAACATTAGAATAGTTAAATATCAAAACAAAAGAACTATTACAAAAATAAGAGAAAATATGTAAGCTACATAACTTTAAGAATAATATATTATTTTTGAGCTAACAAATATAAAATATAAATAATAACACAAGACAGAATTACAGAGATTTGTTATAAACATATCCTAGTCTTATGAATTTGCTTGGTTCACTAGTATTCATGGTAAACAAAATAAATTTTAAGGATTCTTTTTATTTTAAAATCTATCAAATTTATTTCATGTTATATAGATCATGAATGTTAAAAGCCTTATAGGAAAATTTTCACATCCCATAAAGATACTATAGAGGCAGAAAAACAATTTTGTTATCTGAAATTTTTACAAAAGAAAAAACTCCAAAATGATAAGTAAATATCACTCATGATAAATCATCTTTTATGTAAATGTCACTAAAAACATAGAGTTTAGGGCAGCCTGGGTGGTTCAGCAGTTTAGTACCAACTTCAGTCCAGGGTGTGATCCTGGAGACCCAGGATCGAGTCCCACATTAGGCTCCCTGCATGGAGCCTGCTTCTATCTCTGCCTGTGTCTGTGCCTCTCTCCCTCTCTGTGTCTCTCATGAATAAATAAATAGAGTCTTTAAAATATATATAGAGTTTAGTGAATTGAAGAAAGTAGGAGAAAAAATTGGTATCAAAATGTATTTTGTTTCATTATTTATCTGGTTTTTTACCAGATTTTATCAAAATGATTTAAAAAATTCCTAGAGTGCCTGGGTGACCCAGTCAGTTAAGCATCTGATTCTTCGTTTTGGATCAGGTCATGACCTCAGGATTGTTGAGTTCTGTGCTCAGCATGGAGTCTGCTTGGGATTCTCTCACTCCCTCTGCCCTTCACCCTGCTCATGTGTACTCTCTCTCACACATAAATAAATCTTTAAAAAATAATTTAAAAAAAGAAAGAGAAAATGCCTTATTGTTTAGAGTCTATGGAGGCCAAATATTTAAGCAAAAAGCTTGACAAAATTATTGCTACCAACCATCAACAATTCAGTAACAGAAAAATGAGGACTATTTTTTTTACATGTTCCTAAGGTAATAATTATAGGTATGATCTTTCAGAAAAGAAGTATGTTACTCTTTAATGAACCAATTCAAAATGTTCAAGCATTTCAGATTGGTTCTTTGCCTTCTGACTAAGGAATTCAGCTATCCAAGTACGAAGTGGTGACTAAGTAAGCATAGTTACCTGCAATAAATCCTGAAAGTTGTAGGTCAAGTCCATTGTGTCAACTTTCCTTCTCCTGGGGACACTGTGATTTCCTCCTGCATTGCAAATATGTGCACTGATGGAAGTACTGCTTTCTTTGACTAGAGTCCGACTCCATAAATGCCTGTGCCTCTGAAAGCCACCACAGGATATTTTTATAGTCCTCTGCAGTTCATGATGGGAAAATAATCTCTTCTCCACTAAATCCGGCATCAAGACTTGCTGCCATGTCAGAAAAAGCCTTTTTCTCTTTCGGTTATTTTCCAAATGCCACTATTAAAATCTCTGTAGCTACATTTCTTGGCGTTAAAAGCAATCTGTTTGCAAGTAAAACAACAAACAAAAAATCTCACCACGATTTTGACTTTAATTTTTGTATCCACGATAAATTCTTTCATCTTTATATTTACTTTCATTTGTTCAATAAATTTATTGAACACCTATTATATGACAAGCACCTTCCTCTTTTTCTGTGACACAGATTTGCCTTCCTCTTTGTCACAGATAAAGGAACTGGGAGTCAAAAAATATCATGAAGCTCCTTTTTCCAGAGCACAGACTAGAACCCAAATTTGAATCTTGGGTTTCTACCCAGCTCAATGATCTCTGCCTTGTAATTGGAGTATCTAGTCCATTTGCATTTAATGTAGTAATTGACATAATTGAAGTCTACCAGACTGCTATCTGTTTTATATTTATAGCCTTGGTTCGACATTTACAGGGCTTTCCTTTATGCATGTATTTTTAGAAAAATTATTGTTCTAAGGATTTCAATACACATCCTCATTTAACCCCGGTTTACCTTAATATTATAAACCTTTACATATAATGTTAGAATCTTAGAAGTGTGTAATTTTATCTCCTATTCTTTGTCTCTTCATGATTTTATTCACATATTATACTTGTAAAAATGATGCAACCCCATAGCATTATATTTTTAAATGCCAATTGTCTTTTAACGACATTAAGAGAATTATATCGGTTATATTTACACACATAATTAACATTTCCAATTATCTTAATTCAATACTGTGGATTGGAGTTTAAATCAGTTATAATTTTTATTCAATTTGAAGTATTTCAGTTAGCATTTTTTGTGGTAAAAGTATGCTCTCATTTTTGGAAGAATTTTTCTCTGAAATAGAATTCTGTGATATAAGTTTTCCTTTCTATTTTTCCTTATTTTTTTTCTTTTCTTCAATTTCCAAATTTTTTGTTCCATTGTCTTCCAGTTTCCATAATTTCTGATGTGACATCAATAATGTTTCTTGTAGTTGTTTTACTGTTGTTGTTGCTGTTTTCATCCTTTCAGGTTGTTTTTAAGATAGTGTATTTGTCTTTGATTTCAAAGTTTAACTATGATGTTCCTAATTTTAGTTTTGTTTGTATTTATTCTGATTGGTGGTTGAGATCTTTCTAGGATCTATGGTTCGATTTTTTCCCCCAAATTTAGAAAATTTTGGCCATAATCTCTTTACATATTTTTATCCTTTTACCTCTTAAAATTTTTTTTCATCTCAATTACCCATATAGTCACCCACTTACTATAGTATCACAGGTCACTGATACTCTGATCATTCTTTTCATCAGTCTTATTTATCTCCAAATGCTTTCGTTTGAAGAATTTATATTGATTTGCTTTTGAATTCTTCTATGGTATTTTCTGATTAGCTTATCAATTAATATTTTTTATTTCACTTATTATATTTTTCAATTCCAGTATTTCCACCTGGTTATTTTCACAGCTCCAATTTTATTTTTTGAAACACTCATCCTTTCTCTTGTTACATGCATGTTTTCTTGTTCTTTAACATATTTATTTGTGGTGGTTGTTTTAAATTTCTAGTCACATATTTCTAAAATATGGGTCATATGTAGGTTTGCTTCAATCAAGTTTTTTAACTCTTGATTATGGGTGAGAATTTCCTGCTTCTTCACATGCTCAAGTTTTACTGTATTCCAGATATTGTGTACAAAAGAACAGTGCAGGGAAAATATAATTGGTTTGGTTTGGTTTTATTATTTTCCCAAAGAATGCATATATATTGGGTAAGGTGAGGTAATAGTCATTCAGTTTTCTCCTCAATATGAGGAGAAATAGTGCTCAGCTGCAGCTTTCAGTATATGGATTTCATCTCTCTGCCAGTTTTATTTGGATTAAGTTCTTCTCATTGTTGTCACTGAGGGATGGAACATTTTGATTTTTTTAACTGAAAAGGGTTTTAGCTACCATTTCAAGTTGTTTGGTTCTTCTTCTTTTTTTAATCAACTCTTTTAGGACCTTAAATCTAAGCACTGTGGCTCTGAATTCACTTTCAGTCTATTCTGAACTATTGTTTTGACAAAATTCTGCAGTGGTGTGGAGCTGGGCAGAGAATTCCAGGACTAAGAGATTTATTTTTTATTTAGAGCCCTTCTAGAGCCAAATATATCCTGCTAGCCTACTCTATCATCGAAGACTTGGTCAGTTTTTCTGCATCCCTGTAAAGCATCCTAGTCCAAGACATGCTAGCTTTCTCCCCATAACTGTTTCCAGGCACAGAAGCTTTCATGGCTCTCTACACATCTATCAGGAGTTTGCTTTCTCTGGAATTCAGTCTCCCAAGGTGTCTTTGCATCTATCCTTCTTCTCTCATTCCATAGAAAATTATAGTTTTCATTTTATCCCTTTATTTCTATTGTTGGTGCCATAGGATCAAAGGTATTTCATGTCTCTCTACAATCCAATCTGAAGAGGAAGGCAAATATTCTGTTTTTCCAAGTTGAACAGACTAACTGTAAACTCAGTAATGTTAATAATCTTATGTTTTTGTTTTCTTTTACATATAATTCTATAATTCTATTTTTAAATGTGGAGTCACTCCTTCTGTATCCTGAATTAATTAATTATTTTCTAAACACTTTTGCATTTGAGTCTTCATTTGATAATATGTATATTTCATAAGATTTGAATTTTTAAGCATACATATGGCTTTATCTAATAAAGGGGAACTAAAATTTCCATCTATAGTTTTGTCTTTAAAAGAAGTAAAATTCCAAAACACACACAGATGGATAAAAGGCATTCTTAAAATTGCCAGAAATTCATTGTATCTACTCATTTGCTGATGGAGATGATGACTGGACATACCAAATAAAAATAATTTTAGGGGAAGAGCAAGGAGAAAAATATAATTAATTAAAATTAACCAAGATAATCACAAATTTTAAAAAATCTTGTATTCCCAGAATTAATTTCATAAAAATATCTCACTAATAGGGACATCTGGGTGGCCCAGTCAGTTAAGCATCTGACTACTGGTTTTGCTCAGGTCATGATCTCAGGGTCCTGGGATCAAACCCCATGTCAGACTCCCTGGGGAACCTGCTTCTCCCTTTCCCTCTGCCCGCTTCTCCCCCTGCTTGTGCTCTCAATCTCTCTCCATGCCAAATAAATAAGTGAAATCTTGGGCACCTGGGTTGGTCAGTGGTTGAGCCTCTGCCTCTGGCTCAAGTCATGATCCCCAGGTCCTAAGATTGAGTCCCGCATCAGGCTTCCCTGCAAGGAGTCTGCTTCTCACTCTGACTGTGTCTCTGCCTCTTTCTCTGTGTCTCTCATGAATAAATAAATAAAATCTTAAAAAATAAATGAAATCTTAAAGAAAAAGAAAAGAAACTTATATGGATCATTAAGGGTTAGAGAAAGAACTTTAAGATACAAAGAGGAGACATGAGGCTTGAATTTTGTACAAAGGTTAGTGTGTTGACCTAATCATTAGAGGAACAAATTTTGACCTGAAGCTTCTATGGATGTATACATATTTGTCACTATTCAAAACCAGATTAACTATGAATGATAGTCATCACTTTGTTTGAAATCATCAACACAATGGATAAATAAATGGAAACCCAAGACATATTATACATCACTTTTTCAAGGTCTATCATAATTGGTATTATCATTTGTCAATAGAGTAAAACATCGAATATTTACATATGCCTTACTAATTGTTAATTCAGCAAACACTTAGCTTTTATTAAATAGATTCCGATTCTAAAAGGGGTTGACTTTAGAAGAAATCCTTTAGAATAATGATGTCCAAGCTGGAGTCTGTCAGGTTGTTTTAAGTCAGGTGACAGATGTTGATAAATGGCAAAAATAGAGAAGGACATAATAACAATGTTCTGCTAGGGACCTAGACTCAATAATCACACTGCCTGGGTTCAAATTCAGGCTATGTTATTTAATAACTATGTGAACTTGGGCATATCTTTTTACCTGTGTTTCAGTTTCCTTAAAAGTGGGGATTATAATAGTACCAATCTCACAGAATTATTGTGAGAAAATAAGTTAATACAGTATATTCAAAGCATCTGAAAGGGTGCTTGGAACATAGTAGGTATTACATGTTTTTATAATTATTATTAATTATTATTAATATGTAGTCAAATCCTGAAAATGACAAAAGACATTATAAAAAAAGTTCTATTGCTTGTATTTTCAATAAGCTCTAATATTTCTTTCTTCCATGGAAAATTGAACTGTTATATTTAGTCTAGTCAGGAATATACAACAAATAAAATCTTTGACTAACTGTTAAGGTACTTTAAATAAGAATTGGGTATATGTGGGTTCTCCACTTAGGCATCAAACTTCCAGACTTAATTTCACTCCAGGATCAACGAATGAGAAAATTTCATAGACCACATTTTATTATCAATTAAAGAAGCCAACCAGTGACAAGTATTCTTTGCTTTGAAATATTTATACCTTTCTAAATAGATAAAAACTGCATTCTTTAGTGGTTATATGCAGACAACTGCAAAAAGCTAGAAGCTTTTCTCTGGGGACAAAGGATTGTGTGACTGGGGCAAGCCGATCGATTCCGGATTTTCTGATAAATTTCTCTCACTGCTGTTCTGGTGAGGGCAAACAGAGAATAACTTTTAACAATCTTTGCAATTCTTGGCCAAAAAAATCATACTCTTCTGAAACAATTTTAAAATACCTCCTTGTCTTCTGTGTGGCTCTTTACGTAAGTCTACAATCAATTTTTCCCGAGTTACCAAAATCCAACTTGGTCTTGACCTATGCCATCCCCATCCTATGCCCCTAAGTCAGGTCTTAGCAAGTAGAAAGCAAATTCTGGCAAAATTAACAATTACTGGCCCTCTTTTTCTTTAGAGCAAACTGTGAGAAACCCACCACTGGTGACATGGTCAATAAACAGCATACTAGATTAAAATAAGATGTATAGGGACGCCTGGGTGGCTCAGCAGTTGAGTATCTGCCTTCGGTTCAGGGCTTGATCCCACGGTCCTGGGATCAAATCCCACATCTGTCTCCCTGCATGGAGCCTGCTTCTTCCTCTGCCTGTGTCTCTGCCAGCCTCTCTCTCTGTGTCTCTCATGAATAAATAAGTAAAATCTTTAAAAAAGTAAAATAAGATGCATATTCTCTAATTATTTATATTATATAGTGAGGAAGCTACATGAAATGTTGGGAACTTGTAGCCCTTAAATACAGATGACTTATAACAGAAAAGCAATATTAGATCATGGTCCTTCACTTGGGATGTTAAGAAGCAAAACATCTTTACAATCCATGCACCTTCTGCATTTCATCCTTAGCAGGTAAATTGAGTATCAATAGAAGAGTCTGTATTCATTTGAAGCAAGGCGAACACAGCACATAAACTGAGCCAGGCCCACAGAGATTACATCTTTCATATTTGGAAGGAAAAATCAAACAACCAAGTAAGTAATGTATGCCAAAAGCCTTTGTGAGATAGAAGTTAAGAGTGCAGTCATATTGCCTTTTTTTTAACTGATTAGCATGAATAACATATATCCATCAATATGTGTCAGATATTTTCCAGAGCATTCTGATTCCATCTGTGATACTGTCTAGGGGTTCAGGAGGGATGAATGATCTCGATCAGGAAGGAATCTTCCTTCCTAGAATTCCTTGTTTTCTTGCCCCTGGAAGATAACAGGATGTATATATTGTTTTCATTTTGAAATTACCAGCACCTAGGAGGGAGAACAAGTGATGCAGAATAAGAAAGCAGGCCTCGTAATAGAAACAGGTGTGTATCATGGATGATGCCAGTTAGAGAAAGTTAAAATTTCAGCCAACTAATATTTTACTTTTTGCTGTCTCCTGCTAAATGAATGCTTTAAGGTTTCCCTTACCTGAGTGTCATAAGATCTCATAGCCCTTGAGTGTCACAAATCTTCCCCCTCCCTGCTGGTCACAGATTATTAGAAATGATCTTAGATTTCATTCCCGTATAAAAGGAAGACTGTACTTTTGTTGTGTTTAAAGAACTGAAGAACTGGAAGCTGTCTGCTTTCAAGTTGTGCTTCCTTTCTTCTCAAAGGCAGTTTTTAGTAAATAATCAAGTCATTTTAAAATTCTGAGTCCATACTTTCCACAAAAGCTCAAAACATTTAGAACCAGTGGGTGATGTGTTCAAATGTTAGTTTGAGACAGAAAAAATTATACACCGCTTTTTTGTTTGGGTTTTTTTTTTTTTTTTAGCTTTTAATTGCACAGGTAGGTTTTAAGTTTACCTTTTGGTGAGCTAAATCTTAGTAATCTTTAGTGAGTCTTCGAGTATTTCTAATTTTGTACAATGGTAATTTTTGAGAGTGATTTTCTGGCAAAGTAAATGGAGTCCACAAGAAGGACATTAGTGTGGATAAAGAGTTCACATCCCCTTCTGTTTGTGTCAACTCTTCCACTGAAAGGCAAACTGGTCCTGTTTGACAGTTCAATCTAGAAATAAATCAATTATAAGTGCTCATATTTTGCTGGGCCCTCTGACAGAAAGAAATTTAATTTGAAGGAAATTCTTGCCTAAAAAAGCATCTCCCTTTTCAAATTTGAGGTCTGCTGAATTGTCACTTCTCTCCATCCCCTTCTCTTCTGAATACTAAAGAACTGAAATTATAACTAATTTTTTTGTTTATTTAAAGCCATGGAGAACCCTGGGAACTCCTGATATTTACTGACAGCTACACTGTGTGAGCCATGGGCAGAGACCCACAAAAGGACCCTTTGCAGAGATGAGGAGACTGTCTCTACACATTGTGGACAGGCGTCAGCTTCTTTTTAGGTAGCCCTGGACAACTGAGATCTTTTCTAATAATTAGTACAAAAAATAAATCTCATTTTCAGAGGCCTCTGTTCATCCAGTTTAGACGATGTTTTCAGTTTATCTTAAACTGAAAGATATCCATTCCTGCCACAGAAGCTCTGCTAGGGAATCTTCTCGTGAAAAGATCTACTCAGAAAATACAGGATTCCAGCAGAGGCAAAACAGTGGTTGGAAAAGATATGTTTACTGTTGTAGAAGTTAGAAGACATGAAATACATCCTCTATGCCCTAGATGCAAAATAATAGGACATGTATGGAATCCAAGTCACAAAAAGCCCTAAGGTACAAAATGGCTTGGTGATATTGTTAGAAGTAATCCACGGCTGTCTGTTCTCTTTAACTTATTTCTGGGTTTGACATGCAATTTTGTAGAGGAATGTTTCCACAAAATGCAGTAGTGGTTGTTGAGTTAGAACTCAGTCCAGAGCTAGACCTTGTGGTGCATAATCTTGAGCAAATACCTCATCTCTCTGACCCTCTGTTCCCTCCTTCCAGGGGTTATCAAATTGAATACCTCAGTATCCGAAAAGTGTCTGGAATATAGCAAATATTGAAAACAATCCTTGGCAGTGTATTAAACTGTACCTATAAAATTGTCCTTCTCACTTCTGCAACTCATTTTTATGGTTTTTCTTCATGGTTCTTATGATCCTCTTTTTCAGTCTCTCCCCATAGTCAATAGACTTAATCCCTGATCTTCCTGTGGATTCCAACAATCTCAACTGCAGAGCTGTGGCAAGCCTCTGCAAATGCCCCCTGTTCAGCCCGCCACCACATCCTTCTCTTGATCTCTATTTATTTCCAGCTTTAGCTTGTTTAGATGACCTTTTTCACTTTAAAGTTCTTAAAATCTTGTGTCTGCATATCACACTCACTTTTGATGAGCATTTCTGTTTCACAGGCTAGGAGAATTTAGCAAACAGGAACACTTCATGAATATTACTATTTGGAATTTTAAGCCTCTTTACATTATCCCATTTATATACATATGCATGTGTGTATATGTATATGGGATATATATTCACACATACACAAATGTAATTATTTATACATAATATATAATATGTATAAGTATTACATATAATATACAGTATAAATAATACATAATATAATCTGTGTACTATAAATATGTATTATAAATAAGTATTTATAATTATCAATAATATATAATTTATATAAATATGTATCCCAAGTTATTCATTATTCATTCTATGGAAAGAAAGGAGAACTCTTTTTCCAAGTTTAGACTCCATTAGAAATTGTGAATTTGGCTTTTTGGATTAAACCTGAACTAATTGATTTGTATGAACACTGCCGTTAGTACATTTCACTTTCAATTAAGCTTAAATGATTTTATTTCAAGAAATTTCTAGCATCAAAGAATTTCTTTTAAAAGTGATTATTAAAGCCCTTCAAAACCTCATGCACCCCCTGTGAATGGAAGTGTGTATGACTGCCCTAAAAAGAAATAGTTAATGAAGTACATTTTGGATTTTAGAATGAACCTCTAGTGTCAATGGAGTTTGATCCCTGACAGATGCACTTGTGGCAACATTTGCCAACTCTGATTTAAAAACATCTCATCCTCAAAGAAGTAATCAGAGTTTAATCTTGTCTGTTTCCAGCTCTTCATATCAGAACTGATGTGCTTCCACTGGGGAGGAGACGCTGACCTTCCAACTCTAATCCAGTTGCATGTAGCTGATCTAAAGGAGAGGGAAGCATTTTTCCTCTCTCATGATTTGTTGTGTAATAAATACAGTCTTTATAATTTGTTGCACTTTATATTCGATTTTATAGCAATCTATAAAGGAACCCACTAGGCTATTGATTACTTTTTAAAATAATCTGTATCAACCAAATTCATAAACCATTGTACTTCCAGTACTTAAGTGGAAGAGATCAATTCTATGTTTTCCTATAGCCCTTTCTTTGTTTATTATGGTGTACTGGGGACAGAAGATGAGGAGGAGTAGGAGGGGGAGGAGAAAGAAGGACTGTCTCCAGGATACATTCAATGTTCCTTTTTGTTCCCTCCTTTCATTATTTTTCATTGTCTTTACTAGCCATTCCTACCCAGCGACCTCACAAGGGAGGTTTGTGGGACACTGAAATGAGAACAAACAGACAAACAGTAAAAGGCAATATTAAAATAGATTCCATAGATTCGTAGAAGCAAAAGATTCCTTTTTTTTTTTAAGCAAAAGATTCCCTAATGCCTCACAAATACGTCCCTTATTTTCAGAAAAGAACCAGCCCAGAAATAGCCTTAAAACTCTCTGGAGAATTTTACTCACTTCCATACCCTGCAGGTGACTGGTTCTGATTTTTTTGTTTTAACAGAATTGAGAATTATTGACTATTTTTTACTGCACACCTTTTATCTCTTTAGCAAAGCTACTCACTGTTTTAATGCTATTGCCTTATCTGAGATTTTGTAAAAGATCACAGATTCTTCGTGAACGTCATAAAGATGCTGTTTGTTGAAATCGGTGCTCAAGTGAGAGCATACAATAATGTTCCTACAGAATATTGCTTTGGAGCCCAGTATTCAGGCCTCGATATATTTCTCAGTTGCAGTCAAGCGTGACAGAAGATGTGATAGTGTCAGAATATAGTTCTTTCTGGTCTATTTTGCCCAAGTCCACATGCAGGCACATACGTGTATGTGTGGAAAGAGGATGGTTGTTGATTATTTTATTGATCTTCGTTAGTTTACATGGAACTTTTGTTTTCCTACTTTGTTCCATTTTTATTGTAGCATAGCAAATATGCACTATTAACTATAAGTATGATTGCTCAATTAAATCAAAATACTATGTATCAGAATATATGAATCTGGAGAACACTATGACGTATATGCCCATTTGATGATAACCATTTAAGAGCAAGAGCTTGATCTTATGCACCATTGCTTCCAGTGATGGGCACAGTGCCTAATACATAGAAAATATTCCATATATGTTTGTTAAGTGTGTAAACAAATGGATTCAGTAGGGATATGAGTTAGAATTTGCTCACACACTTGAGACTTTCGGCTGAAGGAAATCCATACTATGTTTTAAAATCTTGAAAGGGGGCAGCCCGGGTGGCTCGGTGGTTTAGCACCACCTTCAGCCCAGGGCCTAATCCAGGAGATCCAGGATCGAGTCCCACGTCGGTCTCCCTGCATGGAGCCTGCTTCTCCCTCTGCCTGTGTCTCTGCCTCTCTCTCTCTCCCTCTTTCTGTGTCTATCATGAATAAGTAAATAAAATCTTAAAAAAAAAAAAACTAAAATCTTGAAACAGCTTCTAAAATGCTGGAGATTTTACATTAAAATTCAGTTTTCCAACTTATTTATTAAATCCAATTTCCATTTATTTATTTGTTTGTTTATTTTTAATAGGAATATCTGGCAACACTGAGCCCTGCATCTCAACAGAGCACTAGTTGTTTGGAGCTGAAGAATGGCTGCTCTCTTGGATGGGGTGGTAGATGCTATAGGTCACAACTGCTTTCTCAGCTGCTACAATGTCCACAGATTGCACTCATGCTGGGCTAATTCAGGCACTAATATTACCCTGATCACCGGAAGCATTTGAATTTACAACCCTTTGTATAAATGCACCAAAGGATACCTGACCACACCGTAGTTAACTACTACACAAAGCAATGTGGGCTAAACTATTTTTAGGTGACATGATAATATTAATTAGACGTCAAACATTAGAGACGAAAGAGTAGACATAGAAAGGCTTTGATAGAGTTAAGTGTGACTCAAGCTGGCTGTTTATACTGAGTAGAGTTGGAAGAGAATTACGTATGGATGCATTTTCCAAGTCTGGAAAATCATAGGATAATAAAGTCATAGGATGTGGACAAAGGTTATTCCATAAACATTTGATTGGAGATGGGTATTTATTTAGAGATGTCCCAGAAGAAAAAGAAAGATCCCTTGCCTTCAGTCAGATTGGAGGAGTCCATAGCTGTCCATCTTATGAATGGGAAATTAAAACCTAAGGATTGGATCAGCTATAAAAATATAGGAATAGGAGAAGACATTTAAAATATATTTTAAGAAATAAATTGATGGTTAAAAATCTAGATATAGGTATAAGGAGGAGGTTCGACAATGGAAAAGGAGAGAAATTTGAACTCTTACCATTTGTAGTGGCATGGATGGAACTAGAAGGTATTATGTTAAGTAAAATAAGTCGATCAGAGAAAGACAATTATCATATGATTTCACTCATATGTGGAATTTAAGAAACAAGACAGAGCATCATAGTTGAAGGGAGAGAAAAATAAAATAAGATGAAATCAGAGAGGGAGACAAACTATATGAGACAAACTGAGGGTTGCTGAAGGAGAGGTGGGTGGAAAGATTGGGTAACTGGGTGATGGGCATTAAGGAGGGCAGGTGATGTAATGCGTATTGGGTGTTACATGCAACTGATGAATCACTAAATTCTACGTCTGAATCTAATAATACACTGTATGTTAATTAAATTTAAATAAATAAATAAAATCTGAGGGGAAAAACACTAAAAAATGCATTGGTATCTTAGATGTATTCTTATGGCAAACCACTCAATGTACATTTCACTTAACGACATAATAATGGTCAATGATTTGTATATCTCTGTTGCGATCTGAACGCAGTATCCTGTGCTATAGTCAACCTGCATGCTTCAAAACTCATATCCCTGCACCATCATGTTGATAACACATAGTATTACCATCATTATCATATCTTCAACCTCCCTTCTTTCCAGATCCTTCTCCTGTTTAATCTTTTAATCTTCTTTTTTTAATTTTCTCCCATCTGCAATTTTCTATAATTCCAGAATAAGCCTAAGTAGACAATTTTATTCAGAAGAGACTTAGGAAATTACTTTGGATAAAATTGCTTAAAAGAGTGAAACAAAATAAGTTATTCAAGAAAATTATTCCATACTGTTCATTTTAAAGTATCTTAACTATAAGAGAAAGCAAGTAAATATGAATTACTCAATATCTAATTTTAGAGGAAATATTAGACTATTAAAAGAGGGAATATTTGTCAAGTGAAAATAATTAAAATCAATGTGATTTAGGCCTGTGCATTACATAATCTATTAATCTACTTTGGAGCCATTTTGTAACATATGGCCTTAGTAATATCCAGGAAGTTCCCTTTTATAAACTAGCTGAAAGAACTTGAAAAGTGAACTTTTATTTTTTTACTAAAAGAAAAATAATTTGTGCTACCTGAACCAGAATTTGAGAAAATCTGTACCACTTGGAGATTATCTGTACCACATCAGATAAAGGTGTTTAAGAAAGATTTCACTGACAGTGTAACAGAAGTCCATTAGGGAATTATATATTAAGGTGTGCCTCGGTGGCACAGTTAGGTAAGTGTCCAGCTCAGGTTGTGATCTCAGGGTCACGAGATCCAGCCCCTCATTGGGCTCTGTTCAGCAGGGAGTCCACTTGAGATTGTCTCACCCTCTCCCTCTACTCTTCCAGCTCATACTTTGCTTTCAAATACATAAATCAGTCTTTAAAAGAAGAAGAAGAAGAAGAAGAAGAAGAAGAAGAAGAAGAAGAAGAAGAAGAAGAAGAAGAAGAAAGAAGAAGAAAGAAAGAGGAGGAGGAGGAGGAGGAGGAGGAGGAGGAGGAGGAGAAGGGGAGTTATATATGAATCCCCTAGGTTTAAACCTTGTAACAAGCTTAAAATCCAATTCTTATCTAGACCAATAAACAGCTATGTTGTTGAGAAGCAGGCAATTCTTCAAGATTTTTCATGTTATGATTACTTTTTAAAATGTGTCAGATTACATGCTACCTCAAAGACTGGGAAAGAGAAGGATGGTAACATAGGTACTTTTCACCAACTTTAAAATGAGCTCAAAGGGCAGTCTGATAATATAATGGATTCCTATTTGAAAGCATTTCATAAAAAGTGGTCTTGAATTTGCTGGAATTAGCTTCAGGTAACATGTCTGAAGCAAAGTCAATTTGATTTATTCAGTAAAATCCTATCCAAATTGGATGGAAATATTTGCTAAAGAAAACATCTTAAAGAGATATATAGATATATAGATATATAGATAGATGCATAAAATGGGGAAAATGCATATATAAATCAATAAAATATTTCTAACCCATTTGTAAACTTTTCAAACTATGAGAATACTGTATCATATTATCTTAATCTATATTCATACCTAGGAATAAGGTGGAGAATTAAAAAACATACTATTTAAGTTTTTGAAGTTACAGCCTTTTTTGCTTTTATAAATTAATGTAAAAAAATCACTTTTATTTTCTAGGTTTGGTTAGGTGGCCTTTCTTTCTTTTTATCATAGCCTCCCTTAAATTAAATGTTCAGAAACCCTCCAGAAAAATATCTCCAAAAGAAAACCCTAAAGCTTCAACAGCAGATTCTCATCCTCACTTTTTAAATATACAATTTGCTAAGCACTTATCAAATTTCTCATGAGTGCTTATGAGAAAAATAAGTCATTTAAGGAAAAGGGGATTGTTTGTGTTTTCTTTCCACAAGATAAAAGAAATCACAACAAAGGACTCATGATTAGACCCAATGGTTGTATGGAAGTGATGAATCACTAAACTCTGCACCTGAAACTAATATTACAGTGCATGTTAACTAACTGGAATTTAAATAAAAACTTGGAAAGAAAACAAGATAAAAGAAATCAGATGCAAAGCACTGATAATAAATGAAATTATTATTGCGAACTTCCTTCTTTTGAAAGAATTGTTTCATAGCTGCCAGCAAATAACATTGTATGGGGTGTGTAAGGATTATCAAAAATAAAGAACACGATCAAGGAAGAGGAAATAAGATAGACCTCTCCAAGAAGAGAGGAAACTAATAAAAAGTAAGTCGAGAAAGACAAAGGATAAAGAGAGAGAGAGAGAGAGAGAGAAGAAAGAAATCCTACACTCTGCACAAAATAAGTGAGAATGAGTCACCAAGAAACGGAAATTACGTTACTTTCTAACTTCTACAATCTAATTAGATAAAATATCTAATATCTAAAATGGGGGAGGAGGAGAATAAAAACAAAAGAGTGATTACAGATATACTAAAAGCAAAAGAGAAAAGTAAGTAATATATGATTTGGCCGAAATAAAACTGTTGAGCGTGTGCAGCGTTGGTGAGCAAGGAGAGTGTGGGTGTCTGGGACAGCCACAGCAGGGGTAGTGAGCAAAACTCATGGCAGGTGTGGCAGGATGGTGGTGGGAAAATACACGTGAGAGAGCAAACGTGGGCACAAGGGCGTAGATTTCACAGGGCAGCCAAAGTATAGTCTGCAGGTCAAATCCTGCCAGGGGCTAAGACTATAAGTGTCGTAAAACAACAACAACAAAAAGTATAAGGAAAGTATAAAGAAAGCAAAACAAGAGAATATGCATGTGACTTCATGATACCTGCACAGTTTCACATATTTACTGCCTGGCTCTGTACAGAAACTATTTGTCAACCTCTAGACTAGGAGACGAAAAAAAAAGATGTAAAAAGTGCTCAAGAAATAAAGGAAGGTTTTCAAGACATTATGGTGGTTTATGAGAAATCAGATCATGATTACATGCCTGTTTTTCTATTTTTTCCCTTGTTGGAGAACACTGCACTTTTAAACACTGCGCTTGAAACACTTTGGTTTAAACACTTTGGTATACACTCACCATTTTCTGTTTCTGCAACAGAAAGTGGTGAGTGTATACTATACAGAGCAGAAACCAAAGTTTTTGCTCGTGAACAAGAATGTATTTAAAAATCTCCACTAGAGAAACACACAAGCCCATGGAACTTAACGCTTTTGTAAATTCAATAAATCCTAATTAAAATACTACCCTTCCTCTATAATTACCTGAGCAATAGTAAGGAGTTTCTTCAATATTTCTTCCCTTAATTTTTAAATTTTAACTGCAGAAATCGATTACATGGCCCATTCTACTGAAAAATCACTGAACACTACTGTGATATATATGGCACCTAACCATTCTGAAATATACAAAGTTATATATAAAATCAGTCTTCAGGGATGTCTGGGTGGCTTAATCGATTAAGCATCTGCCCTTGGCGCGGGTCATCATCCCATGGTCCTGAGATCGAGCCCCGCATCGAGCTCCCTGCTCACTGAAGAACCTGCTTTTCCGTCTCCTCCCCACTCGTGGTTTCTCATGCTCTCTCCGTTTTTCTCTCAAAAAAATAAATAAATAAATAAATAAATAAATAAATAAATAAATAAAAGCTTTAAAAAAATAAAATCAATCCTTGAATTGCCACATGGACGATTGTGTGATATAATCTCTAAAACCAAAGAACTTATTCTTTCTCATACCATATCATTTCTCTTTATAAGGTTGGTTGGACCTGCGTTGTATAATCAGGCACTTGTAAGTTCTCTTTATTTGTTGTGAATGGTCCAACTTTTAAAACTACCCTATACAGTTTGAATCAGGGCAGTGATGTGTTTATGTTTTTAAAAACCCTAATCTGCAATGTTTCTGAGTTCAGTGTTCCCACATGACAGATTTCAAGCTACCAGAAGGGTGCCATTGAACCTGGACTTGAGAGAGATGTACACCATCCCTCTTACGGGCCAAGAGAAAGCAGCCCAGCGCAGAACTGGTTAGCACCTTAATACTTTTAAAGCATTTAGTTTTTAAAAAATCTGATCTTGCTTCCAGAGGTAATGGCCTTGTTTTCGTGCTTTTGGAAGGACAGAGTGGTTTCTATAGAGTCCGTCTGCTATGCCATGACACAGGCTTGAGGCTAACTATACTACATGGAAAAACCAGATGAAAACATGCAATATTTTCCAAAAGAAATTTCAGTTTTCTGAGATTCTAGTTTGTGAGCTGAACTTCAAACACAAATAGCAGCCTTACCCCTGGTCCTTCAGATCCTGACTAATGTGATCATTGTACCTTGTTATCAACTCTTATCAAGCTTCTCTTACATCTAGATGAATATGCTAATCATAAACATGAGTTCTGTATGCTTTACAAATCTTTAATATTTCATGGAGTATTTCGCAATACTTGGGCGCAATTTCACATGCATTGAGGGAAAAGTTTGAGAGTGACAAAAAGTTACAATGAGTTTGCTATGTTTTCTTAAAATACAAAAATAGATTACAGGCACTATCTCACAAAATAATACATTACTGAAATTTGAATGTGTAAATTGCCAGTGTTCAAATAAGAACAAAAAAAATGATAGTAACAAAGATACTGATATACACATCAGGTAAACTTTTTGGAAGTCAAAATCACGAGAAAAAAATGAATTGAAGCCTTACTCTAGATAGCTGAGCAGGCTGTTCTTTTAGCTTTGCTTTTGTTTTGTGTTTTAAGATTTTATTTATTTATTCATGAGAAGAGACGCACAAAGAGGCAGAGCGTAGGCAGAGGGAGAAGCAGGCTCCCTGCAGGGAGCCCAAGGTGGGAGTCGATCCTGCAACTCTGGGATCTCACTCTGGACCAAAGGCAGACACTCAACCGCTGAGCCACCCAGGCGTCCCTCTTTTAGCTTTGAAAACATGAGATTTCTTATGCAAAAATCATGTAATATGAAATTTCTATACTTCAATAAGTCATTATATTAAAGCAATTGACGCTTGGATGACACAAGCATAGTAGTGATTTCAAATTATCTCATAAAAAGTGAAATCTTTAATCAATATTACATTATTGTGCACATCGTAAACTTCTACATCCAATGGGAGAAATTCAAGATATAATTTTTATGCCCAGTGATGAAAAAATGTATTTGACAAAGGACTATCACAGGTATTCGGAACAACAAAAGTACCGAGAAAACACTGCATATTGCTGTTATCCAAACATCGGCTCTACCACTTAGGAGTACGTAGCAGAATCCAAGTATACTGAGAAATAAATAAAACAAATCAGGCAGGTGTCCACGGCAAGGATGACCAACATTCACTGCCATCCCATGTGTCACGACTATGATGCTTTCGGGAGAGAGGAAACTGAAGGCATGGCAGGTCTGACTGATTCTTAGAACCAATGAAGAAAATAAGTTGGTTTATCCACGGGGGGTGCCTGGTGAAGTACAGAACAATTAGGCCAAGTGGTTTCATATATTAATTTGTAAGTTCTTCCTATCATGCAAATATTTGTGCTGGTGTCAACAACTGCAGAATTACCATTAATTACTCCTGATCCTAATGCGGATTCTGATGACATTGGTGGTCTCCATTCATCATCATGCCTTTCAAAAGCTGTGTTTCCTCAAAGACGTCAAACTAGGAGATAAATCACAATTATAAAATAGGGTGACGCTCTAAAGACTGTTTTAAAAGCAAGTGGTTCAAATTCAAAAACTGGATTGTAGAGCCATGTAATTAAATTCACAAGTGAATTTAGGGAAGCACATTCTGGAAAGGAGTCAAAAAAACAATACTGCAAAGAAGTGATTCATTCTTTTTTTTTTTTTATCAGATTATGTGTTTTTTTTAAAGATTTTATTTATTCATGAAAGACACAGAGAGGCAGAGATTCAGACAGAGGGAGAAGCAGGCTCCATGCAGGAAGCCCTATGTGGGATTCAATCCCGGGTCTCCAGGATCACGCCCTGGGCCAAAGGCAGATAGATGCTCAACCACTGAGCCACCCAGGCGTCCCTCAGGTTATGTATTTTAACTGAGAAAATGAGCACTGATTTCAACAATGTCAAAATAATCGTTTTATCTTTCATAGGACTTAGCTCTACTGAAAAGCATAAAAGTTTGAAGCTTAGCATTTTAAATATTTTCCCAATTATCAAAAGTTTACTGTGTCCTTTTTTAAAAGATTTTATTTATATATTTATTTATTCAACAGAGAGAGATTGGGGGAGGGGCAGAGGGAGAGGGAAAAGCAGGCTTCCCACTGAGCAGGGAGCCCAATGCAGGGCTTGACCTCAGGACCCTGGGATCATGACCTGAGCCCAAGGCAGACTCGTAATCAACTGAGCCACCCAGATGCCCCAAAAGTTTACTGTGTTCTTAATGAAAAAAAGCAAAAATGAATTTGATGGTCAAACTGCCAGGGCCATCAGCAGCTTCAGCTGACAAATTTAAAGGTTAATTTGATGCAAAAACATCCTCAACAAGAACATCCAGAATAATGTTTAACCAAATACCGGGAGACCTCCCGGCCCAGTCAAGGTGACACATAAAATTAACCCTCACACGTATTATCTTCTTTATATATTGTGAGATCGAATTTGCTAAAAATTTGTTAAGAACTTTTATGTATATGTTCATTAGGAATTGGTCCGGTTTTGTCTGTTTTTGATAACAAGGTTACACTGACCTTCTGCAATGAGTTGGGAATTGTTCTTTCCTCTTATGAGTGGAGTCAGTATTATTTATGACTTATGTTTGGTAGCATTTACTAGTGAATCTGTCTGTGTCTGTATTTTTGTTTGAAAAATTTCAATGATAAATTTAATTTCTTTCATTCCTCTAAGACCATTCAAAGCATCTATGTTTTACATATGCTTTGTGTATTTCCAGGACTACGTCCATTTTATCGAAATTATTGAATTTGTTGGCATAAAGTCTGTATAGACCTGGACCCTCTTAAAACAGATGCTAAGACAAGATGAGACATGCAGGACAGTCTTAGAGGAAATGTTTTAGAAAGAAAATGTGGAGCGAGGAAAGCATGGTAGCTTCTGCTTCCTGCCTTCTAGAATCCAGCAGCTACATAAAAAGTGAGTATCATGAAAAAGTCATGTTGTGAGAAGTTCAAACCTCATGGAGGATCCTTGGATGATGAGATGCCACATGGATAAAGAAAAGCCAAGGAGCCTGAGATAGGAGAGTATGAGTGACACAGCCTTGAAAGTGGGTCCTCCAGCCCTGGACACTCCAGCTGACACCATGAAAATGACAGAACTGTCCACCTGAGCCCTTCTTGAGTTCCTTGTCCATACAATTATAGCAAAACAAAATCATTCTTTTGGAAAAGCTACTTAAGCAACAATAAATAACTGAAGTAGGAAAGGTAAAGAGAGAGAGGTTTCCAGTCCATCCAGGGAGAAGCCAAGCATGTCCACCTGCCAAAATTGGAATGTAAAGGGGAAGCTGGTAGAGAATCCTATGAGAAGCTATTATTTCTTTGGGTCCACATTAAGTATCTAGGGATGTGCCCAACATCACATCTTGTTGCCAGGGCTACAAGTCTCCAAAAAAAAAAAAAAAAAAAAAAAAAAAAGCTGGACACAAAGCATAGGAGAAAAAAGACAAGCACTTTTGTGTTTGTCTGCCGCCACATCTAACCATGGTGCTTCAGAAGGTCGTGGCTGCTGCTTTACTTCTGCTTCTCAAATTCTTCACAAGTTCCTCTTTGGGCCAAGTCTTAGTGAACCCTACAGGGAAGGAGGTAGAGCAAACATGATTCCCAACATAAACACGTTAAAAATGGTGTGATTCAATACACATAGAATTTTTAGAATCATCAAGCTCCATAAAAATCCTTGCTGGGATTTTCATTGGAAATATATTAAATTGAAAGATCTATTTGGGGACATTTCCTATTTTTATTATTTTAAGTCTTCTTATCTACAAACGCGGTAATATATTTGTTTCCATCCTGCTCAGTACTCATAGTGGCTCATCTGAGGATTCAAATACTTCTGTATTTCAAACTCAGAAATGAAACCATTTTTATTTTCAAGCCGGGCTTCCTGGCCATTTCTTCTGTACTCTGTTTCTGGAATTTTTCTCAGTACATCTCAGATATTCTAAATTTACTCTCCATGCTTTTTAAATTTTCAATAAGTCTCTTTTATTTTATTGACAACTTAAAATTGATTATTTTTTTATGTTCATACGTATTTGTTTCATTCATACTTACCATTTGTTCATCTATTTCCTTGTTCACTTATAACACACACTTTTCCTTCATTAAGTTTCCTAAATACACACAAAGTTTATGTCGAACTGTTCCCAGGGAATCAATTTCTACTCAAGTAAATTCATTTTTTGATCCTTCATTTTATTAGATGCCACTTTTTAAAATATTTTTATTTTTTATTTGACAGAGAGAGAGCACAAGCAGGGGGAGCAGCAGGCAGAGGGAGAGGGAGAAGCAGGCTCCCTGAGAAGCAAGGAGCAGGATGCAGGGCTTGATCCCAGACCTCTGGGGTCATGACCTGAGCTGAAGGCAGATTCTTAACTGACTGAGCCATGCAGGTGCCAGTGGCATTAGATGGCGTTCTTATTGATAGATTTTTCTTTCTTTGGCTTTCAAGATCATGTGGAAGAGGAGGTTTGTTTCCCCTGATTTGGACTCTCCCTGACTTCCTGTTTTGCCTTCAGCGGTGTGGTATTGGGATAAGGCAAATTTAAATCCTTTGGGAGGCTCTTCATTCTCCCACTTATTACTTAAGCCCAGAGAATTCTATAAACTGTGTGTCCAGACACAGGAAGCCTCCTTTTTGCTTTTTTAGGCCTCCTCTCAGAGGTAGACGAGCACTTTCTAGGATCTCACGTCAGGCAGTGATCTTGTCTCTGGCTCTGTCCTGCACTGAATTCTTGTAAGGAATATTAACTACAGAAGCTTCAACAAGTCCTATCTTCTTCTGATCCTGGAGCACACCGAGCCAGTAGATTCATCCCAGCTCCTATTTCTGTGTTTTCACTTATTCTGCTGCATTGTTCTTAGGCTTCAATTTAGATTTATAAATGTTTTGCTCCTTTTTTTTTTTTTTTACATCTTTACTAGTTACCAAGCCAAGGGGAGATTTATTTGTACGAGTGTTTGTCAACAAGCAGAATGTGTGGTTTTCATTGACACCACTCTTTCTCTACTTGAATATGAATCTGTATGTATACTTCCCACTGTCCACTAAACTTTTATCGAATATGAATCCATTTGGCTGAACTGGTTTCTAGCATAAGAATTTGTAAAACTATGATCTTCAGAATGCATTGTTGATAGCACTTTTTCTATTCCACTCAAGCCTTAATTTTCAGAGTGATACCTTCTTCTCTGTTGCAGTCATCCTTTCCCACTAGCATTTAATCTTATTTCTGGCACAGATGATGATTGGAACACGCTGTCTCTGTGTATGAAGAAAGGTGCTGTGGTGTGAGGACAGAAGAAATGTTCTGATTCATTCCCACCACCACAGCTATATAGTAATGGTAGACTGTCCAATTTTCTAACCCAAAGGACAGACTAGGAGAAAAGCAGAGTGGGTATGGGCCACTCTTGTGTTCTGCGTCCACTTCTATTGCTTTTACTTGAGTAATCCATTATTGTTGAGGTATTTGACATTCCTCCCAAATTCTGGCAATGGGTTAATTTGCAATCCTAGTTTATGGTGGTGTTCTGCAAATCAGGAAAACTCTTCGTGGATTTTATGAGTAAGTCAGGATAGAAGATAGCAATCACTACTAGTCATTTTAAAATGAAACATCTCACAGATCTAAAGCAGTAATGGCCAAGGCCTAGTGCTCAGTGCTTCATAACGTGAACAAGGTTTTCTGAGGAGGGCAAGTGCATAAAGTACTATGGGGACAGTAAACCAATTGCCTTGATGAGAAGGAAGGCTTTGCCGAGCACTCCTACATTCATTCTTGGTTTTCTACTTTTCTGAGAATCTTTGATTCTTTTCTCACTTAATTCAATTTCTGTTTATTTCAACTGGCTCTTCTGACATATTGTTACATATCCTCCTATGCGAATACTGGAAAAAAATTACATCTGTGCTACAAGAATCTCAGCTTTGTATATTTTTCATGCTTTGGTCTTACATTGAAACTTGGCTTAACTGCTCGATCTTTCTCATTAATTTAATCAATATGTTTTATGTTACCTTAATGAAAGCCTGGGATGAATTGGTGATGTCTGTAAGATAGTCAATGCAGCTCTGTAAGTGTACATCTTGAGCTTATTTGTTTCGTTCCTCTCTCTGCCCTTCCAATTAAACTTGAAATTTCTTATTCTGCCCCAGAATCCAACTGCATCCCCCCCTCCGCCAGTACATTTTTAGAAATGTTATCTCCATTCCTGACATAGTGCAAAGCAAGCCATTCACCATATTTCATAGAGAGCTGATATAACTCAAAGCCCTCCAAGTGCTGTCTTTATTTTGGCATTGGCTCAGACAGGGTCTAAAGGGGCTGAAACATGAAACGCTTTCTGCAAATCTGCTGTCTACTATGTCACTTAAGGAAGTGCCTTCCAATTTTTGAAACTTAATTTCTCCTGTTGTCTTTGGCGCATGTGGAGTTTTGTTCATTTAAAGTTTGTAAAGATGAATTGAGCATTAGTATTACTGGCGATAATGCAGTCATGTGAGCTAGCCAAGGTTACTTCAACTAGCAAGCAAACTGTAAGGCAGGGATAGAAGTAGCAATCCTTCTGGTTATATGCTCTTTCCACTTTTACTACTTTTTAGAAAAATCTTAGTCTCCACCAGCCCTATTGCCCAGGGCCACATGTTACACCTAGACAGCCTAGTTGGCTTTTAGTAATAGGGGCTTTTATTATTTTGTTAATTGAAGATATTAAAACGAGATTTTTTTTTTGGAAATATTTTCCGTATGCTTGAACTGGGTGAAAAGTAAAGCAGTTGACATGATGTACATCTAGTGAATAAAAATAGAAACCAATGGCATATAGGAGAGGGCAAGTCACCACCCACAAAGGACAAGTTCAAATGTTGGAATGCACATAAAATACTGTAGTGTCTTATCTTTCTATACAATGACATACCTTGTCTACGAATGCTCTGGAGGGACACCGGCTATGGACAGACACAGATGCCTCCCCACTCGTTGCTCTCACTGCTTACACTTCCCTTTGCCCACACTACCTATTCTCCATGCTATAACCATCTAGAGACCCTAGTCCACCCCTTTGCTGCAGAAGGTGGAAGGAAGAATGGGTAGGGGCAGAGGGCAGAGAGCCTTCTGCTCTCGTCAGGGTCCTTTCCTCTGAGACATCATCCTGTTCCACAAGGCCCAGAAGCAGCACCACTTACCCTCACTAGATTTCTGCATCTTGCCCACCTTCCCTCGGCCCACAAGAGTGCTTATCTAAAATGACCAAACTGGGCACCTGGGTGGCTCAGTTGGTTAAATAGCTTATTCTTGATTTTAGCTCAGGTCAGGATGTCAGGGTCCTGGGATGGAGCCCCAGCATTGGACTCTGTGCTCCATGGACAGCCTGCTTGAGAATTCTCTCTCTCTCCCTCCTTCTCTCTCTGCTCCTCCCCTGCTTGGCTTGCTCTCTCTCTCTCTCTCTCTCTCCCCCTCTTTAAAATAAATAAATCTTTAAAAATAATTTAAGTGTGTGTGTGTCACTTAACACATAGAAAAACACCTAAAATCTTGTATTTCTACTACAACATAAGTAGAATATATTCAGAATATCCACTATCAGTCATTATAGCCTTCACTGCCTCAGTTTTCCTAAAGGCTTTGTGAGAGGGAGACAGGGACAGAAATAGAGAGTAAAAGAAGCAGATAAGGGAAAGATTCTTTTTTTTTTTTTTACCTATTTATCTTTTTGTAGTGGTAGTGATAGTAGATAAAACCCTTCTAAGTCCTCAAGTGACCTGTTGCACTTGCTTCAGAGTCTAGAATGTAGAAAAATCTATGAGACTGTCTGGATCATAATAAGCCAAGCAAAGAAGGAATAGATAGATCACAGGGTCTGATATTGGGAGGCTTCAGAAGTGAAAGGAAGTCAGAGAGAGAGAGAGAGAGAGAGAGAGAGAAGACAAGAACGTGAAAAGATTTCTGGTTTATGCAAGCAAAGGGCCAAATTGCCCTATCCTTCCAGTCCCACCTCAATCTCTCTGAGACTAGGGTTGTCAGATAAAGTACAGACTTCTCAGTTCAATTTAAAGTTTAGGTAAAAGGCATTTTTTTTTCTCTAAGTGTGTCTCAAATGTTTTGAGGGACATAGTTACACCAAACAATCACAGGTTGTTTATCTGAAATTAAGTTTAATTGGGCATCCTATTTTTTTTTTATCTGCTGCATCTGTCACCCCTACTCTAAGACTTCACCTGTCTTGGTTACTATCTTATGTAGATCCAGTCCAGAGAGCTTAGTGCTTTGAGCTGGCTTGATATGACAAGTCTTGTCCTTCCAATTATTGCCCTGCTAAAAGGCTTATAAGGATATAGAGTATTGTAATATTCCATATATATATAACATATAGAATAGAATAGAATAGATTATATATTATATATAATATATATTATATGTAACATATAAAAATAATGTATTATATATATTACATATATATATATATATTCCCTATACATGTCTTCTTTCTACCTTTTTGTCCCTTCTTCCATGGAAATATATATTATCTCAGGTTATAAAGGAGATATGGAGGATTAAAGTGGTCCAAATCTTGACTTTTGAAACCCTGATGAGCCGAAGAGTTAAACAATTATTTTGAGAGAATAGAGACACACACATACAAAGTTGCCTGATGGAAGCAGCTGGAGAACAGAATCACAGAGAAAGAGGACATTTATGTGCTGGCAGCCCTCGAAGGTGTCTCAACACCTCCCCATACCATATCAGCAAATAGCAGATATGAACCTGAAGGCATAAATGTATGCAAAGGGATGGCTTTTTGGTGTCATTCAGTTTAATTTCACTTGGAGTCCCCAGTACACTGGGTTGTTTAAAGTGTAATCTCATGTATTATTGATATTGATGATATTGAGTATTGATGATAATCAATACTCACTCATTTTAGGGTACTAGATTTATCCTATTGTATGAGTCGTATATAGTATAGCAGCTCTGTAGTGATAGAATGAATGGAAACTAATCCGGATCATCATTACCCACTACTATTGGCATTCCAAGTCCCTGGAGATCCGTGCTTTGCTCATCTCCCCCTGGCCACAAGATTCCTACTCTTGGCATCAGTTTGCACACTCTGAGATCCCAGGTTCTTTTCTTTTAAAGATTTTATTTATTTATTCATGAGAGACACACAGGGAGAGAGAGAGAGGCAGAGACACAGGCAGAGGGAGAAGCAGGCTCCATGCAGGGAGCCCTACGTGGGACTCGATCCTGGGTCTCCAGGATCAGCCCCTGAGCCGAAGGCAAACACTCAACCGCCGAGCCACCCAGACATCCTGGTGCTTTCTTTTCAATGCTATACTGAAATGCTCAGGGATCCTGAGGCCTGTTTGAACCCTTCACTAGGAAAGTGCCCAGGCATTTTTTTTTTTTTTTTGTCTATTCCTCCAAAACCACACTGAGTCAGGGCTCTCTATGAAGTTTGCTGTCTTCCCAGTTACCATTGCAGATGCAAGTCAGGGGTATTTTCTCTCCTTGGAACCTCAGCCCTATCTGCGGGTGCCACAATGCCCACCAGTTCTACCTCATGAGGAGTAGACACGTGCAACACGCTTTCTCAGGGATCCACCATCTTTTAGCACTCTTAATTCCAGGATCAACTTTGAAGGCCAGGGAACATTTGGCAATGCCTAGAGATACTTTTGGTTATCAAAAGGGGATAAGTGTACTAGTTTCTAGTGTACAGCTGCCCAGAGTGTTCCCAAACATCTTATGATGCATGCTCAGGATACTTCTCAGCCTCATTCCCCCACCCCAGATAAGAAGTGACTCATTCTAAAATTTCAACAGTGCTGAGGTTGAAAAATTCTGCTTTAAAACTGTGTGAGATGATCACAGAACGCTGATATATTCCGTGATTCCTGTAACGCACCACTCACCGTTGAAGTTTACAATCGTAAAGCTCAGATGTGAGATACAATGCTGTGGACCAGATATGTGATACCATTGCCAGTCAGAATCTCAAGGAAATAAATCCTTCTCCAAGGTACTTTACAAGTGCCATTTTGGTTGCAATCAAAGTTCACAAATGCTCCACAGAGTACGACTGTTATTTTGTTATGTAAAGAAGGTTATTACTGAGCTGAAAGTAAGAAAATATGACTGGTAGATAAAACTTATTTTAATGGATGAGAGTGAGTTCACTTCTGTTTGCCTTTAATGTAGGGCGCTGATTAAGTAGTTTTCTACTAACATCTCAGTAATGATAGCATTAGGCGCCTCCACCTCCTAACTTCAAATTAAAGTAATTGAAGTGTACAAAGCAGACAGAAGTACTCGGATGCTACGGTTCAGTGATAACCAGCCATCTCCAAGAACTTTCCCTTAAATGCAATATAAATCCTTCGGCCCTTAAGAAATTAAAGTGCCAAAAAAAAGACGAAGAAAACTTACCCTGAAGAAATCCTAATGAGACCTTCCGAACGATAAGATCGGTTATCAACATACGTGTCCTCATAATAAAAATAAATTTTCTGTGCGCATTCAACATTTCTTTTCTTTGTTGAATAACGTTTAAATATTTTAGACTTTGGAAAGTTCCCTTTGTAGTAATTTACATTAACAAGAGCTGCTGCTCATATTTGGGAGAGTAATAAAGATGCAAAACTTCTATAAAACAGTTTTAAGTTTCTCATATATATAAATAAATGATAAACATTTACTTCTTTAAAAAAATCCCTTCGGAGGAAACATATACATTGTTCTCTCAGGAATGTATTAATGCAATTTAGTAGACTCAGTTGTAAGCTTGCAAGTTTTAGTTCTCTGGACAAAACACTTCATTTCCCCAGTTTCCTGACTGGCTAAATAAAAGTAATGGCAACTGGCTTTCTCCCAGGGATATTCCAAAGAGCCCTAAAACATTTCCAAGGGATTCAACAGCACAGATTGCCATATAGCCTGTTCTTTAGTGATACAAGAGCCAAGATGGAAATTAGAATTGGGGAGAGCCCGGAGCTACTACACATGAACTCCTGACTGTGAGGTGCAGAGAAGAGGCAGTGGCATTGCCAAGGGCGAGCCTGGATGTCAGCATGGAAGCAGCAGTTCAACACAGCCTGCTCCGCTGAGACACACATTCTAAACAAATGCCTGTACTTGATCCGTAAATTTGCCTTCCAGGTAGAACCTGTAACATACACCACTCCAGCCACCAACGGCAACTCTGAATTTCCATAAACTGAGTAAAAATTGTATGCAACTTCTGAGGCATGCTTTTATTAGTCACTTCTCAAACCAGACTGTCGTGCCTAAATTTCCCCTATGTAGAAATTCGAGAACCTTCCAGGGATCCTCCAATAACACCATTATCTTACCTAATTAAAAGAATATGAAATAGTTGTGCAGTTGTTAGTAGAGTATCTGCAAATTGCTTGATTGGCCAAGCAACTGTACATGCCACTTCCCAGCAAGACAGTGGGGTGGCACATGGAATCCCCTTCAAACCTATGTTGGAGTGAAAGGGGGATTCTCCAGCTATGTTCCAACCTTGCAACTCTACCTCATTACCTTTGTCAAGGACAGTTTAAGGCACCTTAGTCCTTGTCACTTCCCCACCCTTGCTGGCTCAATCCCAGTAAGAGCAGTGAGAGTCAAGTTCATTACAGAGTTTTCATAGCTGCCTCCCCTTTTGAGGGAGAATGATTTTGTTATTTTCTGAGGTCAAAGGAATTACAGAATTTCACAGTGAGAGAACGAATCATTTTTGTTCTTACTTGGCTGAAGGACAAAGCTTATGACTGTTGTTTAAAATTCTGTTGTATCCAATATATACAGCAATCTGTTTGTTACAAAAGTGCTCATTTTTCAGTTGATGGCCCATATGGTTACAGACCCCGATAAAAATAAGAGGCTAAACTGGGACTCAAATGCTTTACCTTAATATCCATTAAACCTCTAGTTAGGTATTCCTATGGGTTGCCTAAAAATATAAACACCCTTACAGATAAAATTATTCCAATCCTGATGAATCCATTCACCCCAAGTTCAATGCGAAACACTGTACTGCATGTGGGAAAAATCCCAAAAACCAGGGAAATAAAAGGAGCTTTATAATAAAAATACTGTTTTCGAGGCCAGAATAGTCACATTAATTATGCAACCAGTGCAACTTTGCTTAAATTACCTCAGCTTCTGCATTTGAAGAGCCTTATTAAATAGTTATGTCCCTGTATATTTAAAGAAAGAGAGGTTTATTCATTTGATTAAACTATTCTTATTGTGTAGGATTGCAGTATCATAATCCTAGGTATTACATGTTTTCTTCTGCCTTCTCCTTCTCCACCTCCCCAGCAAGGAGAAAAGGAAGAAAATGAGTATTACTTCAGCCACACACTCTTGCCAAGCAAAGTAAATACATGAAATTTCTAGAGGGTTAAAAAAAAAAAAGCAGAGAGGGGAATCAGTATAAAATTGTCAACTGCTCCCCGACAAAAGTTCCTCATAAGCACTTCAGCCTCTCTATATTTGTTTAAAGACATTCCGAATACCACCCAGATAGTTTTCACTTGCAGTAGGAATTAATTTTAACTGACAAAGTGAAAGTCTCCACTCATCCCCAATTCTCATCAGGCAAGCAAGTTATCCCTTCCAGAAAAAGAAACTGAGGTTGCAGTTCATTCTCCTTTGCTCCTTTGGTGGCTCTAAGAAAAATTAGTCTCTTGCTTTGGAATAAGTTCTTTTCAAGAGAGAAGCACCTTCATGTCCCTATAAAGATAGTCTAACACATACTACTTGTATTAAAAGCAAAGAATGTTAGAGCCATATGCAAAGCTTAGCAAACATTCGGCTTTTTATGAATCAATTTTTCCTATGGGTGTTTTGAAGCTTATTTATTACAATGTCACCAGTTCATTTGATGAGCTTCTGGAGATGGGAGTGTAAAAAACTCCCTGACCTTTGGAGCAGGAAAGACCTCCATTAAAATGGGAGAGGAAGATGGCAGGTCCTCCTTGGACCTTCCTTGATCTGGTCTGACAAAACAGACCAGGGAGTTATGTTAAAATGTGATGTCTCCTACAGAGAGGCCAACAACACAATCTTTACTGCTCCATATTGGAACACATCAACATGAGGCTAATGAAAATCAAAGCAGTGTGGCCTATTTCTATTGAACATTGGATTAATCATAGGGTCAACTCAAAACTAATATAAGCCTTAGGGATAAATAATCACATATTGTGTAAAAGGTGCTAAAATGATATCTGGGTATTTTTCTTTAGTGATTAATGTCCCGAGTCAATTCAACTCTCTCCTTTTGATACTCTACTCAAGAGACAAAGGTGTAATTTCCTTTTTTTTTTAAAAAAAAAGAAAATCACAAATGAGTAGGAGGGAAATTTTAACTTAATGTTCTACTAGAGAATGACAGATTTAGACAATGCTAACACTGTACAAAATTAAAAATAATAGTTAATATTTAGGGATGAAACATATTAGATAATTGTTTTTTCAGCAAAGTGCCTTTCAAGTGGTTTTGAATGTTTAAAATGCTAATTTTAAAGTAAATTTATTTAGCATTTTCGGAGTATATGAAATGCAAACTAATTCAACATAGAATGAAGGCTAAAAGCAAGAGTGTCATCAAGGGGGCAATGGGCTGACCCTCTGGTTCAAAAGGAAAATTATATGACAGCAAACAAAGTTAACAAATGTAGCTATTCTGGAATCTTTTCTGTAAAAAAAAAAAAAAAATGTCCAAAGAACCTCTAATTAACTTATGTGTTTTTGATGAAATAACCCACTTCCGCATTCTTTATCCTGTTTCTAGTGTGAGCAGGGGGAAAGTTGGGCTTTAGTGGAATTGGCCAGGACCTAATGCTTCAGTGAATTTTTAAAAAGATTGGGTAAACTTCAGAAGTGTTAGGAGCCCACAGAGATGCCAAGTGATTAAAAAAATCACATGGTACAAAACACTGGGATATTAACCAATTGCAGTTTGTACCATTGAGACAATCCAATGCCTCTTTTTCTTTTTCAGGGGGGGAAAAAGGATTCAATACCTACGTGTTTTTATCATGTACTTTTGAGTTCATAGGTGATAGTCTTCTGTTTGTGTGAAAATACATTCACATGAAAATACAGAATGTTAAAGTTCACGCAGCATGCAAATTTGCTTCCTCTACATCCGGTATTTAAAAGGTGCAGGGGGGTGAGATGCCTGGGTGGCTCAGCAGTTGAGCATCTGCCTTTGGCCCAGGGCGTGATCCCGGAGTCCTGGGATCGAGTCCCACATCGGGCTCTCTGCGTGGAGCCTGCTTCTCCCTCTGCCTGTGTCTCTGCCTCTCTTTCTCATTGTGTCTCACATGAATAAACAAATAAAATATTAAAAAAAAAAAAAAGATTTAAAGGGTGCATGGCTTTCTCTTCAACCAACAATTTTAGAGTATCTGTACTAAAAGCTCTCCTCAGAATATCCAATTATTAATTAATTACAATCTAGCTTTTTTCACACGTTCATTTAAGAAATGAGATATTTAAGAGTCAATCTAATGGCTATATTAGCTAAGTATTCAACACCATTAGTGAATTCAAGGAGACACAAAGAAATCAAAGTGTTCCTGAACCATGTTGTTTCAACTGCTACAAAAATGTCCGTACTTCTTATAAAAACGTTTGGTACATGCATTATTTATTTGAATAGCATTCGTGTCTTTGTGAAAACTAGAATTGAAAACATTAGCTACTGTGTTATCACAGCCCTCTCAGATAATCACCAGCCTCCTTACCTCAGTTAGTTTTTTACAGAAAACAAAAAACAAAAAACAAAAAAACTATATCTCAGTAAATCCAATTTAATGACAAAAGTCAATGTGGGCTCTCTTAACCCTGGCTTCCAAAAAGAGTTACAAGCTAATTTCGTGTCTAATTGCAATCTGCTCATGCCAAGCACAGGTTTGCCTTCATCTTTCTTCCTCCTAACATGATCTCTATGGGTACCTAGGGGGGATCAGTCAGCTAAGTGTCCATGTTTGGTTCAAGTCATAATCCTGGGGTCCTGGGATTGGAACCCTCTCCCTCAGCCTTTCTCCTGTTCGTGCTCTCTCATACACTCTCTCAAATAAATAAATAAAACCTTTCAAAAAATGAAACAATAACAAAAAAAATGACCTCTAGTCTGTTTTTGAAACCCATTTGTTAAGAAATACTTTAAATACAACAAAATGTACTCACTTTTAAGTGTACAATTTGATATTTTTGACAAATGTATACAACCCTATCATCACATAGAACATAAACATTACAGGCACCTGGGTGGCTCAGTGGTTGAGCGTCTGCCTTTGGCCCAGGGCATGATCCTGGGGTCCTGGCATTGAGTCCCACATGGGGCTCCCTGCATGGAGCCTGCTTCTCCCTCTGCCTGTGTCTCTGCCTCTCTTTCTCATTGTGTCTCACATGAATAAATAAATAAAATCATTAAAAAAAAAAAGAACATCCACATTATCTCAACAATTAGTTTTGTGCACCATTATGTTCATTTGTCCTACCTCAAGTGCAACCAATTTGTTTCCTGTCCCTAAATTTTATTTTGCCGGTTCTAGAATTTCATATATGTAGAAATATACAGGCTTCTTTTTCTTAGAATCATATTTTTAAAATTTCAACCATATTGCTTTGATTTTTTCCAAGTTAAATGTCTGTGATTTTTTCTTAAATGTAGTCCTCTGTATGTAATGAATCTTTTGTGTGTGGGAGGGGGTGGCTGGCTTTTATGATTTTTTTTTCCTTATCACTACTTTTCACAACTTTGATATGATATGCATTGGTGTGGTTTTCTTCATCTTTATCCTGTTTAGGTTCATCAGTTTTGGTTCTGTGAGTTTATAGTTTGTTTTGTTTTTATTAAAGAAAACTTTAGTTATTATTTATTTAATGCTTTTTTTTTTTACTTTATACCATGGGATTCTTATTTTCTGCATATTATTTCCCATAGGTCATCTTACTAAAGCTCTATTAAACTTTCTTTTAGTCTTTTTTCTCCTCTCTCTGCTTGAGTTGCTGTTTTTTATTGCTGTGGTTAAAAGTCTGCCTGTCTTTTCATTGCAATCTCTAATCTGCTATTTATCTCATCCAGAAAAATATTTATTTCAGATATCATGACTTTCTCCTTTAGAAATTTAATTTGCTCCTCCCCTCTGCCTTACGCCCCCCCCAACAATTCTACATGGTTCTTCCTTGCATTCCTTTCTTTACATTCTTGGCAACTTACCTGTTCTTACCTACTTCTCTGCATTTCTAAGAGTCTTTCAATAGACAAATTATTTCTCCTGGTTATGAGTTAGAGTCTCCTTGTTCTTCATACCTCTGGCAATTTGTATTCAATTCTGTACCTTGTAGATGTTTTTTAAAGATTTTATTTATTTATTCATGAGAGGCACAGAGAGAAAGAGAGAGGCAGAGACACAGGCAGAGGGAGAAGCAGGCTCCATCCAGGGAACCTGACGTGGGACTCGATCCCGAGACTCCAGGATCACGCCCTGGGTTGAAGGCAGCACTAAACCGCTGAGCCACCCGGGCTACCCTCAATTCTGCACATTGTATATGTTAAGTGTCTAGATATTGTTTTCTTCTTCAAAGAATACTGAATTTTTGTTTTGCCCCAGTTAAACTACTTGAAGTTCATCTTGATTATTTTAAAACTTGTTTTTAAATTTGATTAGGGTAGAACTAAAATATTCTTGACATTAAAGTCAGGTGTTACTACCACTGTGTTACATTTCTGGGACCTCCACTGAATAAACTTGATTGTTAAGTGTGTTTGGTCAGAACTCACACATCACTCAGTCCTCAATGAACTCTGGAATTTGTTCCACATGTAGCTCCTGGTAGTTGGTCTTGTTTCATGGAGTTTCCCCACACATACATAAATTAATATTCAGCAACAGACTCAAAGAGACGATGCAGATTTCTGGGTGCCATTTCTATATAGCTCCCTCTGCCATCTCCCTGACATCCCCACAGCATCAGCCCCCCTACACACTAATTTCTGTCTTGTTGTCTGTCAGAATTCATGTTTGGGTTGGGTTCTTCTCCTTGCACTATGAACCAAAACACACTTCCAGGCAGAAAGTCACGGTATTTGTTACTCTTTTCTTAGAGACCAAAGTCCCATGCTATCTATTGAAGAGTATTTAAAAACAGTTGTTGCATTCGTCTTGTCCAATTTTCTAGCTGTTTTTCAGCAAGAGGGCAAGTCAGCTACCAATTAGTCTGTCATGGTCGGTGTGGAAGTCAACAGTGTGTTTTATTGTTATAATTTCTCTAGTTATACTATATTTAATCATTTAAACTAGGCCACATAGTTTTGGAATACAAGTATATAGAATCTATATGAATTCATAAAAATATTCTAAGAAAATGGAAAAACATATTTTCTACCCAGAGATATAACAGCTTTTTTTAAAAAAAATTTACTTTTTTATTCATCAGAGACACAGAGAGAGAGAGAGGAAGAGGCATAGGCAGAGGGAGAAGCAGGCTCCCTGCAGGGAACCCCCCCATGGGAGACTCGTTCCCAGGACCCTGGGATCACACCCTGAGCCGAAAGCAGACATTCGACCACTGAGCCACCCAGGAGGCCTTTATAAGAACTTCTAATTATTCCTTAACTTCCATAAACTATTTGGTGACTACTTGTGTTTTAATTCCTTTAAGAGCTCAGGCTTGACAAAAAGACAATTTCTTATTTTTTTCAGATGAGAAAATATTAAAGGTATCTTCATGGAACTTTTGGAGTCAGCTTCCCTTGGAGCGTCTAAGAAGGAAATAGACATCAAATGCTTAGATATTCATTTACCTCAAAACAGGAGGGTAATTTCTAGTGTTGCGATTCTTTAACTGTAAAGTATTCAACAAATTTTGAACTCTCCTGTGATTTTACTGCCACAGAAATGGTAAAACATAATTATTGCCAAGCTTAATAAGAAAAGGCATCTTTTCAAATAAAAGTCACACACAGTATTTTAATTATATAAGTCTAAAATAATTGGAATTTGTTTTTGTAAAATAATTTTATCATCATATTTGAGTACTCACACCCTTTCTCATACCTCTAAATAAGCTGGCTATGGCCTAAAGGCAGCAGGCCTAAGAAGAGGGAGAGTGGCCAAAGTCTGGAGGTAGGTATTGTTGCCAAATAAAACATAAGGATCACTTCTACAAATGTAGTTTTAAGTGATATGGTTTCAAGAGTCCCATAAATAGGTATCCATTTCCTTTTTTTTACTGGATTTATTTATCACATTATTTCAGTTACACATGGCATCCCATACAAATAATCTATCATTAACATTACCCAATCTGGAAGAACAACTCTCTCAGAATCAACAAGGAGGTAGGTCTGATATTTCCCATGGAATTCCCACAGGAAATTTCCTTTGCACAGAAATTTTACAGAACATTTAAGAGACCTACTCAGACCTCTTTGCAGACTTACTAAAATCTGGTTGTATAGATGGCACTGGGGTGCCTATGATGTTTTACAACAGGCATCTCTCTGTCATTCAGAAATCAGTTTAAATCTAACTTCTCAAAAAGAGCTTTTTCAAATTGCCAAGCTCAAGTAGTCATTCTCTATAACATCTCTGCATTCTAACCCTCTACATGGAATTTACCATTACCCAACAGTTTTCTTGTTTGTTGGCTTCCTTCCTTCCTTATATAGTTATATATAGTCACTAGTCTTCAGCTCCATCCTATATTCAAAGGAAATGTTCAATCCTTGAAGGCAAGATCTTGTTCTGTTGTTCACCTTTATATCTGTGGCATTCAAAACAGTCCCTGGCAAGAAAAAAGGACTCGATGACCATTTGCTCAGTTGTGAAATGGATACACCATTGTTATCAGGGAGGTAAAAGAGAAGATGAGTTCCAACTCATGGACAAGAGTAAAAAGGACCAGAACATGGCAGTAATCATCGTTTTCCTTTTGCTTAATTACTACTACATGTTTTTCAGTCCTCATTTTATGATTGCACATGAAAATTAATCATAACTGATAATTAGAGTTGTTCTTATAAGTTATTACAATATTTTACTTTATAGTTTCTCCAATTGGGATGATTGGAGTAGGACATATGGAGGACGGGTCATAGAAATAAGTCTATCTGGGCAATCAGGAAACAGTATTTAGGTGATAAGGGTTCAGAAAATAAAGTGTAGGTCCACAAAGCCCGTGGTACTACATTGTTCTGATACAAGTAATGAGCAGATGAGAAACATTAGGGCATTAAGTGAGTGACATCAACACTCCCTGAGAGGAAGGCAGTGACAAAACGTCAAGGACATCTCTGTAGGCCACTTGGTCTTATGTGGAAGGTCAAAATATAGCAACAACACAAGACAAGGTCTTGGAGGAAGATGAACTTGAAGGAATTTGATAAGTCCTAGTCCTCAGGAACTGAGATAATAAAGTCCTTCCCATGTGGCTGCAAGCCCAGAGCAACAAACTCCCCAAAAATTGAGTGAGGGCTCACAGAGTTGAGCTAGATGTTTTAAGAGTAGGCTCTGGAATCAAATAATGGTTTGCACTTTCCCTTGCATGATCACTCTGAGCTATTACTTTAGTTTTCCAAATCTGAGTTTACTCCTTTCTAAAATGGAATAACATCAACTTCATTAGGTTGTTGGAAGAACTAAGGATAATCTACGTAAAGGACTCAGCCCAGAGCATGTGGGCTGGTGACTCTTACACAATGTGGTACTCTAATGATTATTAAAGTTCTTTCACGCCACAGTCAGCCTCAGAGATCGAAGTAGGTAGCCCATTTTTATCATGTTGAGCAAGAGTGGGAGTTCAGATTGGGCCTCCTCTGACATTCTTTGGACTGCATGCTTATTTAAAGACTGTAGGATGATTTTGGCTAAGATCTTGATGCTCCATGGAGACAGAGTCCAATGCAGGGTGTGAACTCACACATTAAGCTATTTCATTCTTCAATTATTGACCATTATAAAGGTTGCAGAAGGGACATAACTGAAGATCAGAATGTAAACATTATCCATTAAAGTAATTTGACATAGAACTGTATCTCCATAGGTTCACTTGAAGCCAAGATATTCAGGCATTGGCAGATCCTCGAAAGAAATCTCTGCCCTATTAAGAGATATCATATAGTGGATATTGAGCTCTTTTGGTTTGGCACCAAGATTTTGTTATTCTTGGATGTGGGATGCAAATAATTATCATCTTTCAAACTATTTCATAGCATGATTTCTTTTTCAGTGGCTACCACTGGCTAAAAGATGGCTCTTATATCATGAAAAAAATAATTGAAAACCAAAAACAGAAATAATTGAATTCTGATCAAAAGTTATTTTTTTAAATAATGAGGTAGTACTCAATATTTGCCTCAGGCAATTGATAAAAACACAATGTTATATGGTGATCCAAGGAAGAATTTCTAATTTATTGAGAATGTTTTGAGCATCACAGTTTTTCACTCCAAGTAAGAAAGAATTAGCCAGTTTTAAATAATTCTATAATTTAAAAGAGAAAAAGAATATTAATTACCAAAATTACCTGAACATTTCTTTAAAATGTCAAAATAGGTTTATTTCTTGATAACATACTATCAACAAGGGCATTTTCTACCTCAAAACGAAAAACCATAAGGCACAATTAAAGGAAATGATGTACTCATTAAAAGTGACAAAATAGCACATTCCTTTTTTGTTTTGAAAGTTTCCTGGAGTGAATTAAGGATTTTTGATATCAGGGTTCAGGGTGAAACTGCACTGGGTGTGCAAAAGGTGACATATCCATGCTGTCTACTTTCTCAGCTTTAAAGGCACATTATTATCATTAAAAACACCACAATATATGTCCAAATTGCAATATGGGAGTTACTGATTAGCAAATGGGTGATTTAGTTATTGTAACAAAACAGAGGCAATCCAAGATGTTACTTAGAGGATGTGTCAAAGAAAACCCTACTGGGAGAGATTTGGGACACGGGACGTCCCTTGGCCTTGAAGCCCTCCCCAGTGACCTATATTTCGCAAAGGGAAGTACAGTTAGAAACACTAGTGTCTTCTTGGTAAGGACATTTTCAGTATTTCTCCAAGTGGGTGTTTCAGCAGCTGTTGATGGAAACATGAATTTTCAGACACATTCAGCAGAGAGAAATGAGATATTTTGACTGAGATATATTATCCCTTCCTGCCTTGTAGCAAAAAGGCAGTAAAGTGTTTCTGCAGGGTCAAGCAACAGAAAAGTCATCAGCTAGTGGAAGGCAAGGCATTCATGCAGCAACATAATAGAGTGGACAGAATGTGAATTAGGCAGAAGTCAAGGTTTACAAAGGGGGGGGCAGAAAGCAACAGTCCACAAAACAGAAGGCCTAGGGCTCTGTGCACATGGCTCAGGATACAAAAGAAGATTTTACTAACACAGATTCAGAACCAGCCAAAGTATACAGTTAGAAAGGTGTCCTGCTGGAGGAGGGTGCTATAGCTCAATTTGCCCTCCTTAGGTAAGACCTGGTAATTTCTAAATGAATTTTGAAAATGAGAAGAATGTCCTTTGGGGTGGCCTTCATTACTGGCCAAAAAAAAAAAAAAATCTATGTTGCTGCAAGGAGAGATCCTCTCTGAGACAGATGCAGCTTGTCAATACATAGCATTGTATAGGTCTAAAGCACGGATCAGTAGGGTAACACTGAGAAACCTGACCTGTGGGAACGCTCGTGTTCACTACAATGAAAACTCCTTCACTGGCTGGTGTGTTTCTTCCTCTTTTATGCTCCCTGGCTTCTCATTTACACAGAGAACATCTATGAGCATCTAATATATGCCAAGTTCTAAGCTGGGGATCCAGATGTGAAAGACACCTCACCCTATAAGAAATTTCGAAAAGAATCGTAAGAAATGAAGTCATATTACTGTTCTCATGTACATAATGCATTGGTAAATTCTGACATAAGGTATAAAGAGAAAAAGGGGGAAAAGGAATAAGGTGCTGCTCATGGTACAATTGTGATTCTACCGCTGATTGTGTTGCTCATGTTACTGCTCTGGTCTTAGATTATAATTTTAGAGAAAGGAGCAAAGTAGGATCATTTTCCTTTGTTTTCTAAACCTTTAACACAATGAATGAGGTATTCTGTTCTTTCATTTGGAAAAACTCAAAATCTTTGGTAAAGCACCCCTAAAAAAATGACGTGTATATAGCTTTTAATTTGATTTTGGTAGCATAGATCTAATTCATAAGACTATTACTAAAGTGCACAGGGTATAAACTATAACTATAAACTTTTTAGCTTTTAAAAAGACATTGCCAAGGCGATTTACATAATTGAAATTCTGTATTTATAACTACAGATGTGGCACAAAATTCAGGCGAGCAGCCAGACTGTCAAAACTCTCAGCAGTTTCATGAAAAGGAAGGTTTGCCCAAATCTTCACTGGTTCCCACATAAATAAAGCTGTTTTTGTGAAACAGAAAAAAAAATAGGTGGGACGTCTTTTCACTTTAAAGCACCTGCAAAGAAATAAAAGTCTATAAATAAATAAATAATCAAATAGAATAGAGACCAAAAAGATTAAATAATCTACTGCCATAAGCCATTAATATTCAGAAATGTTGGAAGATTTCTGTGAGATATTTAGGATTGCTTTATTTATAAATCAATTGAAGGAGTCATTAAGAAATATAAGCTCTTTAACCTACAATAATTATAGTTTTATTTGTGGTCTTGGCAGCTTTAATGTCCATACATTATGGATATGATTCCACATACAAAATCTTTTTAAAAAGCATATTGAAGTTGTTTGATTTGCCAAGTACTATTTGATTGTAGAGTGTCTAAATTTTTTTTTAATTTTTTGTCCATTCAGTCTTCAATGCCATTTCTAGAAAAAGAAGAAAGCTTACACAGAGTTCACTGAATTGAAAATAATCTTGTAGAATTTTTACATACTTTTGCTTTTATCTTAAGTAAAAATAAGACTAGTTTAACTCTCAGTTACATATTTTAATGATCATTTTCAATGTGGTATAGAGTCAAATTTTTAGTTCTTCTTTAGTATATCAAAAAAAATCACAAAAAATAAAACAACTTTAGTGGAGTATTGTTTTTAATTTTGGAAAATTCAGTCCTTATCATAAGTGTTATGGATTAAATTGTATCTCCAATAAAAAGATATGTTGGTGTTCTAGCCCCTAAGTAATTCAGAATGTCATCTTGTTTGGAAAAAAGGCTATTGAAGATGTAATTATTTGACTTAAGATGAGGTCATACTGGAGGAGGATGATGCCTTAATCCACTATGATTGGTATCTATAGGAAAAAGAGGGGAAATGGCTTTATAAACACAGAGAAACACATGTGAAGACACAGGACACCCAGACACCAGGAAAAGATGGCCATGTGATGATGAAGGGAGAGAATGGAGCTATGCTGCCATAAACCCCATAAGCCAAGGAATGCATGGAATTACCAGAAGCTGGAAAAAGTGAAGAAGAATCCTCTCCTAGGGATTTTGGGGAGAGTGCCCTGCTGCTTGATTTCAGACTTTTGGCCTCCAGAGCTATGAAACAACAAATTTTCATTGTTTGAAAGTCATTTGTTATAGCAAACTAGGAAACTAATACAGTGAGGATGACAAGCTTTCAAATTTTATTAATATGGCCATTCAAGAAGATATTCCTTGGAGATCTGACATAAAAGCCCAAGAACACACAGACACCAGGAGTTTTCTCTTCAGCTATCCTCGAGCAACTCTGTGGCTGGGATCCCCATTAATCAAATAAGCAATCGTTTATATTTCTTCTTCTTCTTCTTCTTCTTCTTCTTCTTCTTCTTCTTCTTCTTCTTCTTCTTCGTCTTCTTCTTCTTCTTCTTCTTCTTCTTTTTCTTCTTCTTCATTTCCTGTAGAGGTAACCTTACACATCTTTTCTTATTTTTCCTCCTTTTACCTTTCTCCATATGTTTTCCTTATTTGACAGCATCATCATCTTCATTGTCACAAGACCTAATTAAGTCTTACCTTTGTCAATTCTGTGTTAAATTGGTAACTCCAAAATTGTATGGCCATCATGACCTTAAATAGACTTATAGCCAAATGGCAGGATGTTAATCTCCCATCCCAATTACCAAAGTATTTGTAGGTGAATTCACAAGCATACAAATGAGGTAAGTATCATTTCACTTCCTCATCTTAAGTTACTCTCAAATCAATAAAATTTTTCATTTTGGTAGGAAAGAAAAAAGCTGCAATGCTGTTCTATTTAGTGTCTACTACCAAAAGTTTAATACTGTACTTAATAAGTCATTCCAATATCCCTAAACTGAAAGCCTTCATTAATCAGCTCTGTGCTCGTTGACCTCCATTGCCTGGCAAGGAGAATAAAGTTTCTCTGAGATAATTGGTGGAGTTCCAGGGAATAGAAACAGCCCTCTCCATTGAGGAATGCATTATTAGTTGGTATGCGACTAGATTGCTACAACAAAAAGGCCCCCAAATGAAAGGTTTTTAAAAAGCATTTTATTTGGTGGCACCTGGGTGGCTCAGTCAGTTGAGCTCTGATTGATTTTGGCTCAGGTCATGATCTCAGAGTCATGAGATGGGGACTCACATTGGGCTCCACGCTCAGCATAGGGTCTGCTTGAGATTCTCTCCCTCTCCTTCTATTCCTCCCCTCCTTGCATGTGCTCTCTTTTTTTTCTCTCTCTAAAATAAACAAATCTTTTTTTTAAAGCAGTTTATTTCTAACTCATATGACTTTTGCAGAAAGCTGTGTAGATTGGCCAAAGACTCTGGTCTGCAGCCACTTAGGACTCAGGTTCTTCTCATATTGTTGTTTTTCTACCTTCTGGTAATGAAGTCTGGTAATGAATGTTCAAAACCATGTTCCTTACAATGGACAGAGGAAAAGATGTGGAGGATGATACTACAGAGGAAGATGAGAGAAATTCAGTGGGCAGTAGCATTCTCTTCCAAAGAGATGCTGTCAATATAAATCAAAGTATTTGTTTACCATCAGGAGTTAAATGATTTAGTTTACGTAGAGCCTATGAAGCCATTTAAACAATTCCCAGTTTTAATAATATTGTCATTAAAGATGTCATGTTATCTTTTGTAGATATCTTTGGGTACCCTTTAAGCAATTTCAAAACAAAATATTTCATTAATTTATTTATTAGAGATTTATTTCTTTGAAAGAGACTGTGAGCAGCGGGGAGGGCAGAGGGATAGAGAGAGAGAGAGATTCCTCAAGCAGACTCCCTGCTGAGCACGGAGCCTGACTCTGGGCTTGATCCCAGGACCTTGAGATTATGACCTGAGCTGAAACTGAGAGTTGGACACTCAACTGACTGATTCACCCAAGCACCACACAAAATATTATATTTAACTTAAAGATTAAACCAACTTCCATTTGAAAAGATGCTGAAAAACAATATACCCAAATAATGTATATAGTTTCATAAATTTGTTGAGAGGATCAAGCAGGAAATACAAAAAAAAAAAAATGTCTCTAAATTTTCCCTGTATTTCTCTTCTGAAATCAACAGGGAATGTTTAGAATTACAGAAGAAATAAACTTCTGTAATAATTTGTCATCTTGCCCCATACTGGTTAAGAGAGAGAGAAATGAGAAGGGGAGGTAGTAAGGGGGAGAGAGAGAGAGCCACATAAAACAAAATACATTTACTGAGAAGTGGAGAGGTACCAGAGTCACAATAAATATGGTTTGCTAAAATAAATTTGGAAGTCATTAGAAAAGTCCAGTTCTTATCTGCAATAACTTCTCCACCCCTCCTTCATTCAATGAATTCCTTTTTCAGTTCCAAAAGTGATCACCTTTGGTCAGAACATATATTTCCTTCATAATGATTCTGGTGACATTTTTTCGTTCTCTCTTGGCTTATTAAAACAGTTACTAGCAAACTTTGCAAATTTTAGGACTTATTATTTTGGTTCCATTTTATTAAGTGAATTACTTCCTAAAAAGTATTTCATGGGATGTCTACATTTTAAGAATCAAATTAAATTTGTATTGATTCGGGATTTTGTTAGTTGTTTTTAATGTTTCTTTTTTCCTAAGTAATTTATGATATTCCTAAGAGTGCACTGCAATGTCACAAAAATAGGTTTGGAAATCATTGCTCTGAAAGAATTAAAATTACAGTTATGATAGATCCATTCTTCCACATTCAGTCAGCAAAAGATAACAGCCATCTTCCAGGCTTCTAAATCCCTCCACTATATTTGCAGAGATCTCATCATGAAGTATTTCTCTGAGGCATCATGCTTTGTGAAACCATTTTCAAGTATGATTAAATCACTCACACTTTGGTCATATTAACAGCACTGAAGTATGGCAAGAAACTTAATCATCAAAGATATTCTGTTATGTTCTTTACACTCTTTATTTACCAAAACAAGGAAGAAAATTGTACTGTTTCTGAAAATAAAAGTAGGTCTACCAGGAAGAACCAACAGACAAATAAACATTTCAGGATAACTCTTAACCTGCAGGAGAAGCTTGTCTGCATTCTCCCTATTGAAAATGTCCAAATATATCCACTTGCCCTTACTCTTACAGTATGGGCAGGTCAGACTTTCTCCATGGCTAGCATCAGCATTTTTTTGCTTGGGTACTTGGACTGATTTCCTAAACCCATTCTGTCTTTAGCCAAAGAAGCCAAAGAAGCCTGCAGGGCAGCACCAGTAAGTGTGCCAGCAGCCTTTCTCTGGGGTAGTATAACTTCCTCATTGTTGTGGTCTATGTTTTTTTCAGAGTTCCCCCTAGAGATTAAGCAACCTGCTTAATAACACATCATTCCTCTTTCCCCTCTTTCCAGATCCCTTCCTGAGGTCTTTCTGAGGGGAAGACATCCTAGGATCACTTCCCAAATGACTTACACTTTAATCCTTTAACTCAGGGTTGGGTCCTTGGGAATGGGAAGCAAGACCAGCCCCATTTATGAGCATTCTAGTAAGTCAAGGTTTTTCATTATGTTCTATACAGAGATCTCTCTTCCTCAGCTTTGTGTTAACCTAAAATACATACCATGCACAATGACTTAACTGTTGAGTTGGCAAAATCCTAAAGGACCATGGAGTCTCACCCTGCAGTCTCCTTTGTAGAACAGGAGATTGAAGAAGAGAGATGACATGTTTCTCTCTGGTGGTGGAGCCACATAATGAAGGACATAAGGTCAAGTAAGTTAGGTTTCTTGGTTTGGATATTGGCTCTACCTTCATGTTAGCATTTATTGTTAGCATGTCTGTTAGCCTTAGACAAATGTGGAAGTAGGAAATGTAATCAAAAGATACAAAATAAGAAAGGAAATGGTTCTCTATTTCAAGTGAAATAAGACTAGAATAGCGCAACGTGCGGAATCACAGAAAGAAAAATGTTTGCTACAGAGAGAATGTAGACATCATCAATATTAGTATAGAAACAGAAATCTAGAAAATAGAACATTATGTTCTGAAGAGTGCAGACTCATGAGTTAAACTACATAATTTGAAACCTGGCTACACATATCATTGGCTAAGTGGTTTTGGGCAATTTGCTTAACCTTTCTGTGCTTTCACATTCTCATCTGAAAAGGGGGAATGATGATAATATGACCTGGCTTAGAGTACTGTTGTGAGGATTAAAAATGATAACACATAGTAACCAGAAGGTACTACACCCAACAAACACTCATTTCCATTATTATTGTTGGGGACATGGAAGGAGTGAAGTAAATTTCAGGTTCCAAACTCTCCCTATTCTGCATCACACATCACCAGTAGTGATGGAAACTCACATTTAAACCCATATCTAAGGTATAATCACCACAACAAATTAAAGATTCTGTTCTGTCTACTAGCATGCTAATAAATGAGTTCTCTTCAAACATGTTTTTTCTTATTTAGTATGACACAATACAGCATTTTTCCCCTTTCTGACACAGAGCAGAACAACGGTTTTATGTGTGTTTTCTCTGCTTAATAAACTGAACACCGTAATCTTAAATTTATGCTTAATTAGGAGAATCAAAGCCACCAAACCTGACAAATAATAGCAATGCACAACTTACAGTTTAAACACACTGTGTAGATTTAGGATATACTCATGGTAAAACATTTTTTCTTTAATAAAAAATGTCAATAAGCCAACAAGCAGCAGTGAATACAGAATGAATTGGTGTATCTGTATCTTTCATTTTTTAAGTGCTATCCCTTATTCCTGGATTCTCTATTGCTTATTCAATGCTCAGTTCCCCCACATTCCTATTAGTTTTTGAAGTATCGGGTTTTTCTGAAATTCAGCTTAATGTTGTGAACATCGTTCCCAAGCAAAAGACTGCAATCGAGACTAGGGAAGTATAGAATACTTCCTCAAATTTATCTTCCATGCTCTTTTAATTAGAACAGGCTCAGGAGAGATATAAAAATAAAATTATTGACTCATCTGAAATTAAAAGATCCTCATTGTGTTGTCTTCAAGAAATGTAGCATGACTGTTGTTAAATAATGATTTTCCAATTTTAATTACATTAAATTCCGTCTTCCTAAATTCCTGCTGTCATTCTAATTAAAGGGAAATTTCTTATTTTCTGTGCAGAAGGCCTGCTTTGCTGCAGTTCAACCATTTTTACATAATCTTCCAGAGGTGTTTTGCACTTTAAAGTCGGTGAAGTTTTTCTTTACTGAAAGATTAATAAAACACTTAAAATTCTTCGCAGGTGGTATATAAGATAAGACATATGTACTTGCTATAGCACTTAATCCAGTGAAGAAAACCCTCAGATGTATATATTACCGAAAAGCAAACATACAGGCTAGTGCAACAAAGTATTGAAATTTTGAGAATTCCTTGTGAACATATGCAAGATCTTAAATATTTTGAGAATATATAATGTGTTATGGGGGTAGATTCTATCAGTGGTCTGTCCAATAGCTTTTGCCCCCTTTTCCTCACTTAGATATCATAAATTTTATTCAATTCCTGATGGATGTTTATTTTTCAAACTTGGAAATGACATTCTGCAAATAGCAGATTGGCTATCCTGCAGGACTGATTGCATGGCTTCTTTCAATAAATATATTTTTAGCAATTAGCATTAGCAAAATAGTTAAGTAGGAAATAGAATGAAAGGACACAAACTAGGAAAATAAATGGTCCCTGTCCTCAAGCAAAATGAAACTGAATACAACACAAGATGAACAATCAGAATCAGAGGTGTTTTATATGGAGTGAAAATAGAGAGATCATTGACAAGTACCCAGACATAAACCTAAACACTAGACCATGCATTTGTTCATTTATACCTATTCAAGTGGACTTAAAAAATACTTTTTGAGCACCTGATATAATCAAACCATAAAATGGGTGTTGATAATACAAAGACTAATAAGCTTTGATTAACATAGCAAGGATACAATATGTATGGAATTATCTTAATATTATGTAGGATGTGATAAGTGGCAGTTTAAAAAAACAGAGGTAAAACTAATTTGTTTTGGGAGCCTATATGGAGGAGACTATATCAACCTGGGAAGTGCAGGAAAATTTCATGGAAAGAGTACAGTTTGAAAAATTATTAGCTAATGCTTAAAAATCACTGTTTTTTTTTTCACTAAATAAATGTGTTTCCTACCTAAAAGAAATCTAACCTAAGTACTGGCATTACATAAAAAAAATTGGGGGCACCTGGGTGGCTCAGTGGTTAAATGTCTGCCTTTGGCTCAGGTTGTGGTCCCAGGGTCCAGGGATGGAGTCCTGCATCAGGATCCCCGCAGGGAGCCTGCTTCTCCCTCTGCCTGTGTCTCTGCTTCTCTCTGTGTCTCTCATGAATAAATAACTTTTTTTTAAAAAAGCACTAACAATATCCTTGATCAATCTCAAATAGAGGAACAGAGAGTGAAACATAATGAATAAGAATATGTTGTGCTTCAGAACAAAAAAAAAGATGTAAACGCAACTGCACTGAAACAGCAAGATCAGCACTGACTCTTCAAGTTCACATCTAAGTGAATAAGAATGGAAAGTTTGGTGGTTAGAGGAAAAGAAAGGTTTTGTTTTGTTTTTGTTTTTTAAGGGAGGGAAAGAAAGTGATTTGAAATTGTCATAAAAAAAAGAGCTCAGTATGTAAGGGTGTGATATGTTACTCCATTCCCCCGTCTTTCCAATGAAGCTTCTATAAAAATCTACATTGCTTTTCAAAATTATTTTTAGATTTGAATTTTTTTTCCAGATACCATGACATGTGGCGAGATAGGCATTAGATATGTGGTGGGTGAAGTCATAGCCCTGATGTGTATGGTAACAGTCAGGTGAGATTGTCCCAAAGAGGTTTCAAATCATCACATCCAAACTCATAGCTCTACTCCCTAAGGCTCACTCTTCCTGTGTTCCTTATCTCAGGGAAGGGAGTTGATGCTGAACAGATTACCCAGATCAGAAGCCTGAGCATTATCCTTGACATCTCCTTGCTTCCAAATCAGGAAAGCTGCTTCCGGATAGTTTAATTCCTTTTTTTTTTTTAAATATTTTATTTATTTATTCATGAGAGACACACAGAGAGAGGCAGAGACACAGGCAGAGGGAAAAGCAGGATCCCTGCAGGGAGCCCAATGTGGGACTTGATCCTGGGACCCCAGGATCATGCCCTGGGCCAAAGGCAGGCGCTAAACTGCTGAGTCACCCAGGGATCCCCAACCAGATAGTTTAATTCCATTCACCTCTGTGTATTTCCATATCTGAGATCATACCCTCCATCAATTTAGTCAAGCATTACTACACACGCTCTTGCCTACATCACCCTCAACCCCATACACTCCCCAAGCTGTTTTCCACATTGTGAGCGTAGTGACCTTACTAAAACTCAAATTTGATTATGTCAGCTTTTGAGTAGCTGATGAGGAGAATAAGCCAACAGAATGAGCGAACCTGGAGACTACGGATAGAAAATTAGAAACAGAAGGAACTTAAGGAACATTGGCTCCAGCTCCTTTGTTTAACAGTGTGGGAGTCTGAGGTCCAATAGGGCAATAAAAGCAATTTAACCAGCAGATAGACAGGCACAGAACAGAGGTTTCTCATTTTGTATTCAGCTTTGCCTTCTCTGTACTCTGTGCCCCTTGATGTCTAGAATTGCGCCCTCACTCTTCTTAGCTGACCCTTGAAAACCAAATTTGGTCATTTATTGTATTATTATTTTCAAATTACCAAAGGACACATAAAATTGGCATGAGAAGACTAACAGACATAAGCATGATTCAAATGTGAGGTCCAATGAATGGGCTGCTGGTACCTGGAGAGGGGGACCATGTTGTACATATTGAAAACAGTATCAACACAAAACAATCTACTCAGTTTTTTTTTTAATTTTTATTTATTTATGATAGTCAAAGAGAGAGAGAGAGAGAGGCAGAGACATAGGCAGAGGGAGAAGCAGGCTCCATGCACCGGGAGCCCGATGTGGGATTCGATCCCGGGTCTCCAGGATCGCCCCTGAGCCAAAGGCAGGCGCCAAACCACTGCGCCACCCAGGGATCCCCAATCTACTCAGTTTTTGATTACAGGTGACTATAAACCAATTCATGGGCTTTAACCATAATGTAACATAAGTGACAGAAACAGAGAATAGTTTGTTATTAATTCCATATAAGCCATGCTGAGTTTCCCTTTCTTAGAGAACAAGCTGATAGACACTAAGGTTGTATTTTTATATGGTACCTTTTGGCTCTATTATTAGAAAAGAGAAAAGTTATAGGCAGTGAGGCAGTAAACCCCGCGAAACACAGAATTCACTTATGCCCCACCTCTAACATCACCTGCATCCTCCCCAGGGAAGGTCAGCCATAAAGTACATGCTCATTCATGGCCAGAACATGAAATAGTCTTTTAATCACTTTATGATTAGAAAAAGAAGTATCACATTTCATGATGTCGGAGAAGAAATGCTGCAGGATCATTCTCCCAGGCATAGAGAAATTTAGAAAAGGAGCCAAGGGTGCAAAGAGGAATGTGATTTCCCAAAAGGCAAAATGAGATTTTTGTAAACTTTGTGTTCAAAAATCTTCTCTCAGAGGACTTGAGTCAATGTCTTATTTTATCCAAATTGGCTTTCACTTCTGCAACTATTATTAGAGTTGTTGAGCTTTGCTTGTAAGTGTTGTAGATCCTGTGGTTCCCACGTTTTGTCAAAAACAGAATCACCTGAAGTATTTTTGTGGTTGAGATGTGCAATGCATTTAGCCGGCTATTTGAACACGTCCATGATTCTGTGAGCTTCTTGTCTGTCTTCCTGCTAGTTCTTGTCACTCTTTTCTTTAATTCTGAGCATGGTTAAGGAAAGAAAGGCAAAATAAAAATCTATTTTCAGCCAGTAACACCACCCATGACTAACTATGTACTGTATTTGTGACTTTGGACAGTTTTGTCATTGCCAATTCAGGGACCTACAAATTGCTGCCACAAAACAAAAAACTTCCATTTTATATTTTTTATGGCCTAAATTCACACACGGTAATATGTAATACTTGTCTTCTACTGAATGTTTGGATATTTTATTTATTTATTTATTTATTTATTTATTTATTTATTTAAGAGAGAGAGCACATGCAGTGAGGAGGGCAAGGGGCAGAGGGATAGGGGGAAGCAGACTCCCCACTGAGCAGGGAGTCTGATGTGGGGGGTTTGATCCCAGGACCCTGAGATCATGACCTGAGCCAAAGCCAGATGCTGAACTGACTGAGCCACCCAGCCACCCCATGGATCTCTCTCTTTCTTTCTCCGTTTTCTTTTTTTCTGATGAAGAAAATTGAAGAATACTAGTGAGTAAATATCAGTAATATCTTTTTAAGGATTTTCATGCTATATCTTCCTAAAGCCAACCAAAATTATTCAGATCAGTAGAGTGAATATGATTTGGGAATCAAAAATGAATAAGACAAGCAAGAATATCTGAAACTGTGGGCCAGGATGTGGTTTCAGGAGTGAGACAGAGAGAGAAAAGGAAAACAAAGATTGTACTGCCAGGAAGACTAACTTCATTGCTATTTTTTATTTTACTTTGAAATAATATATGTATGTGACTTAAGCAGTTTATGACCATACATTTTGGTTCATTTCTGAATCATATACATTCTCTCAATTTCCCAAAAGAGTTGTCATATCTTGTTCAGACTAGAATAAACATTGGTAAATCAATCAATGGATTGATGAATAAAACTATAAGTTGCAAAGAGGCACAGTGTAGTTGGTGATAGGTAGTAGGCAGAGTAAACTTGCTTTGCGACTTAGAACAAAAATACTGAAGTCTTTTAATGACTCAATTTCCTTTTGCACCACCTAAGAAGAATATAATCTATTTTAAAAATTGTTTTTCTCTCTCTCTCACTGTCTCTCTCTCTCTCTCAAATAAATAAGTAAATAAATAAATAAATAAATAAATAAATAAATAAATAAAATAGTTAAAGAGAGGTAAGGGGAGGCACCTGGATGGCTCAGTTCATAGGTCATGATCCCATGGTCCTGGGATTGAGCCCCACGTCAGGCTCCCTGCTCAGTGTGGAGTCTGCTTCTCCCTCTGCCTCTACCTCTCCTTTCAACTTGTGCTTTCCTTCTGTCTCTCAAGTAAATAAATAAAATCTTTAAAAAAATAAATAAATGAAAATTGTTTTAAAAAATGGTTAAGGGTCGTGGTGGTACTACCTCTATTTTAGATCACCTGATTGGGACTGAACAGAAAGGTATAGCCACAAGCATCTCACTTCAATCATTTGGCTCTCACCACCGAGCTAGCTATAAAAGATGATACAGAATTGCCCCAATTCTGTAGGGTTGAGCAGAGATGTAAGTAGCATTATCAAGGTGAATCCAAAAGAGAAAAGTGAAGCCACAGTGTGTACTCAGTAGGCTACTTCCCTAACATCCTGGGGAGATTTCCATTTCTACTGCTGGCTGGGATGCAGCAACACGCCATGGAGAGTTTTCTGTGGCTGTTGAGGGAGACTCTGTAAACCATATTTTGACATTCTCCACTTTTTCATGGTGTGCACCAGACAGGAACATATGGTTGCAAATGTCTGTGACAGTTATGTAGAGGACACAACAGAATAGTTATTTTATGTTGAGAGTATTAAAATAAAAGGAGGGGGTACAGGTACAGGATGCAATGAATTTGCCACTGGAGAGCAGAGGCCTTCAATACTTCAAATTGCCTATTATGGTCATTAGAGAAGAAAAACTGAGGGAGTTAAAACGTTGATAATATCTACTGCTGTGAGGGCAAAAAAAAAAAAATATTCCCATTGATTATTGTAGAACTATTCAATGACAAAAATCAATATTACTCTAAGATTTTCAGTTGCTTGTCTAAGTAATTTTATGGAATGCAGGTATTTTGTAATAGTAATTGACAAAGGGCTTTAGCTTTGAGGATTTTAAAAGATAAACAGAGAATCAGTTCATAAACTGATATGGTTTTCTGTGTGAATTTTCAGCTCAGTAATTTGTACTGTTGTAGGAGAACATTTGTTTACCTTGCCCAGGGATAAATATCCATCGAACTGGGCTCTTATCTTTCCTCATTATGTAGCAAGCTTTTAGAGATCATTTCATCTGCCCCAAATATAGGAGTTGCACAGAAGTAATGCATTTCTGTTTTTATTCATTTGGGATTTAGTGGCTTTTTATGACTGAGGTCACCCCACTCTCACCTTGCTATTATGGTACAGATGATTCAAAGGCAATTAGTACACAGACTTGGGGATGCTTCCAAAATCGACTGGCCCTGGATAAACTCAGGACACTTTAATCAAGTGATGTCTCACAACATGCATGACTTCCTGAATGAGGAGATACATACCTTCCTGAAGTAGGAATTCACTTGCCACAAAGAAACGGACTATCAAATAGAATTCTTGTGATTGTGGTCTATGTTGCGGTGATCAGAATACTAAGGATAACTAAGATTAATAACCGAACTCTCAGAATTTGTAATTATCTACTAATTATGGACCAGCTAAAAAATGGCAGGGTAGGCCAAACATCTAACTAGGTCGAAAAATGGCTAGCAAAATATACTTCCATGTCCCCTCAGATGAAAGCAGAGACAAGAATTTCATTGTTATTATTTACTCTGGGAAGCAATTCCAGGAAAGATCAGTAAAAGACTGGTGGTATGTGACAGGAAGGAGAGGCCGATAAAATATCCATTCCCTAGTATGTAATAACTGCAGGCATTTGGAACACAATCCCTTTGGGGAACTTGGGGAAAAATATAGAACACACCTCTGAGTTCTCCCAGTTGAGGGAGGCTGCTTCCAAGGGCATAGACTCTCGGTACTGAGCACAGGCCAATCTTCCAAAGTCAAAAAAGAAAGAAAACAGCCCTCAGGAAGAATCACAGCTGTTTGCAGGAAGTCCCGCTCCCATGCAGAGGTAACTGCTGAGAGTGTATGGGTGGGGCATTGAGAGCATCTGTTCCTGCAAATTTACACTAAAAGTTATAAAATAAGTGCTTCTGGATAAAGGTGAAGGATGGAACACAGTTCTCCCAGAATTCTCAATAAAACTGCAATACTGAGACTAGAAAAAAATACGATCAGTGAGGAGTGCAAGCCTACCTGACCAGCTCAAGAATGCTAAATCTTATATCAGAACAGCCAACAAAGGAAGTGCCAATCTCCTCTTCAGGGTAGAGAAGTTATATGGCTCAGAGCCGCTAAACTGGTGTCCCCCACCCACAGGGACCTGGGGGATGTGCAGGTTTAATGGACACAGGATTTCTGGAGGGCTCTTCAAGAAACAGTTCCATCCACATCACTGGATAGTTTCCTGTCCTCATCACCCTCATGTAAAACTGGAGGCATATTCTCTGGAGAGGGTAAAACAGAGGCTCTCTGGACAGGAGGATGCCAGACTGAACTAAAATAATAAAAACAGTCTGGATTACGGAACTAAGTAAACACAGATGCAAACAGAAGTTGAAGCTGGCCAGCTCTTCTTTCGGTGGTCTCTCAATCCATAGACAGGCAAACCCTAACTCTTAAGAGAGGGCCCCAGAGGGAGGTACACTTTGGTGCAGCCACTGTGGAAAATAGTATGGAGGTTTCTCAAAAAACTAAAAATAGATTTACCATGTGATCCACTAATTCCACTACTTGGTATTTACCCAAAGAATAAAAAAAAAAAAAATACTAATTTGAAAAGATATATGCACCCTCTATATCTATTGCAACATATTTACAATAGCCAAGACATGCAAGCAACCCAAGTGTCCATTGGTAGATAAATGGATAAAGAAGATGTGTTATATATACACAACGCAATATTACTCAGCCACAAAAAATAATGAAATCTTACTACTTGCAACAATGCAGATGGATCTACAGGGTATAATTGTAACTGAAATAGGTCAGTCAGAGAAAGACAAATACCATATGATTTCACTCATATATGGAATTTAAGAGACAAAACAAACAAAGAGAAAAGAGACAAACAAACAAACAAATAAAAAACCCCAGACTCATAAATGTAGAAGACAAACAGATGTTTACCAGAGAGTAAGTGGTGGAGGGACTGGGTGAAATAGATGAAGGGTGTTAAGGGTATACTTATCATGATCATGATGAGTACTGCTTAATAAAATTATTTTTTAAAGATTTTATTTATTTATTCATGAGAGACACAGAGAGAGAAGCAGAGAAATAGGCAGAGGGATAAGCAGGCTTCCTGCAGGGACCCCGATGCAGCACTCGATCCCAGGATCCTGGGATCAGGACCTGAGCCAAAGCCAGACACTCAACCACTGAGCCACCCAGGCATCCCTAGAATTATTGAATCACTGTATTGTACACCTGAAACTAGTATAATGCTGTACATTAATTATATTGGAATTTTAAATTTTTAATTTAATTTAGTTAAGAAAAGAAAGGCCACCAAAACAGTCTTCTCTCGGGAATATAATCAACCCAAGAGAAAACTCTTAATATCCTCTTAAACTCTTAAATATACTGACATCAGAGGCATGTTGTTCTTTAGCAAAGCATGGAACCCATAAGCCTTGCCTAGTTTTACTCAGAGGTTACAACCAGCATTCTGGTCCCCTTTCTTTAAAAACAAACAGACAACAAAGGGTCATTGGATATTTGAGGAAGTTTCCACCATGGAGTTTGAAGGATAAAAAAACACAGAAGAAAAAAAAAGCATCTTGAAAGTAAGAGAGACTATTAGGGGGGATAATTCTCCTATCAAACTCTCAGAGGGTTAGGCAGCTCGGGTGGCTCAGCGGTTTAGCACCTGCCTCAGCCTGGGGCGTGATCCTGGAGACCTGGGATCGAGTCCCATGTCGGGCTCCCTGCATGGAGCCTGCTTCTCCCTCTGCCTGTGTCTCTGTCTCTCTGTCTCTCTCTCTCTCATGAACAAATAAAATATTAAATAAGAAAAATTCTCAGGGGGTTAAAAAAGATATTGCACCTATGAAATAAAAATATTTTTAAAAATTCAGAGGAAAATATCACTCATAATATGAAAATATAATAGCATAAATGAAAAAAATCAGAGAACTGTTGAAAAACAATGTTGATAAAATACCCCAGAAGGATATACAAGTTGACAAAGAGAGGCACTAATGTATCAGGTACAAAATCTGAATAAATTGGATTTTAGAGAGAAAAATCTTGTAGGTAAGTTACTTGAGTATGTATTGAGAAAAATGAAAAAAGAAAAAGAGACATAGAAGCAGAGACAGACACAAAAAAGGAATAAGAAGAAAAGGAGGAGGAGCAGGAATAGATTGCATTCAAAGCCAGAACTAAAACAAACCCCAGAGATGAAATATAGAAGAAAAGAAACAAATCTCCAAGGTGATGATAAAGGGGTATTCCATCCAGGAGGAGGCACTGACCTGCATATTTATGGCCACCAGTCCTGATGAAAGTAGTGTTAATTCAAGAGATGGCCACGTAGAGGGCTGTCACTATCATCCCTTCTGATATTCTTTCATACTTTTTATTTAATGTAAGAGTTTTTTGACCACTTGTTCTACCAAAATGAGATAATAAACCAAGGGCTACATGCATGTAGTGAAGAATTTGGCCTTGCCTAAAGAGAGGTCTGGCTTTTGCCCTGGGCTTGGGGAGGGAATCTATCTATGTTTTATCTGATAGGCATGTCTTTATTTAGGGAAGAAACTGGCCCTATCTTATAATCTTAGGGTAGAGACTGGCCATGGCATAAAGACCAACCATATGATTTAGGGTGAGGAGTTTGGTTCACATGGTATCCTTGATCTGGAGAGTAAATCCAACCATGTGGATAATCAACCAGTCAATCTGCCTATGTAATAAAGCCTCAACAAAATCTCTGGACATCAATGCTCAGGTGAGTTATCCTGATTGACAATATTCTGTGCATATTGTCACATGTTGATGCCAGGAGAATAACACACCCTAACTCCATGGGGAGAGAACAACAGAAGCATTGCATTTGGAACCCTCCCAGACTCTGCCCTATGTGTATTTTCTTTGGCTGATTTTAATCTATATCCCTTCCCTATAATACTCATAACCATGAGTAGAATGGTTTTAAGTAAGTTCCGTGAGTCTTTCTAGAAAATAATTGAGTTTGAGGGTGATTTGGGGAATCCTTCAAACCTATGATTGATATCAGAAGGGAGGAAAGTCTTGAGGACTGTGTCCTTAAACCTGACAATTTGGCTAACACCAGGCACATGAGCTCCAGAAAACAGAAAATGCATCCCAGGAAAGGAAAGACAGGAATAACTTAGATTTCCTTCCTAGACAGGGAGGAAAACTGCCAAAATGACAGCTGCATTGAAGGCCAAGAGAGCCCAGAACAAAGAGCAGGAAGGTTTCCATGGAAGATGTCTCCCAGGGAATATAAAGAAAAACAAGAACATTTGTGAAAATTGTATCAGAATCTATATAAAGGAGAAGATACAAAGAAATCAAGACGATTAAAAACAACAACAACAAGACAAATAGGAAAAATGAAAAGTAAGAGAAAATGTAATCACAGCTCACTAGAGAGCTCAACTGTGCAGAGTTGAATATAAACCCCAAATAGTGATTGAATCTAAAATCTTAGTATATTAAGAAGAGGAGAAAGGGAAGCTAATGGGATGATGGTGTTTCATACACCATGACAGAATGATAGATAACACTTCAAACTGATGAAGCCAACAAGGCTAGGTATGTATATCAGGTAGAAATATGGGATGTCTAAACGCTGGACAAAATAGCTGAACAAGTTGAAGAGGAGGAGTTTGTAAAACTGTTGTATTGTTTTTATTTAGTACTATCTAACTTTTCAAATTATATACATACGTTTCTTTGATAAATAAAAATAATAGTCTAAAAATACATGACGCTTCTAGGAGGAGATTATGAGGAGAGAAATTAAGCCACGATGTAGTAATTAGAAACTTGGTTTAATTTATATGATTTAAATATAAAGAAGCTTAGTGTGTTTTGTTGTCAGGAGACATAAGCTGGAAATCTGAAATGAAGGGTGGGCTGAATAAAAATTAGAATGCTGTAATCGTTATGAACTCCAATTCAGCTTTTTAAAGGCAATCACTAGCTCCCTAGCCCAGGTTCTTAAGATTTCTGAGCATTTCTTCAATCATTTCAAAACTGAAATAATTTGAGTACATGAGATTGCTGAAAATAATGATAATTAACACATAATGTGGGGCATCTGGGTGGCTTAGTTGGTTAAGCATCTGACTCTTGATTTTGGCTCAGGTCAGAATCTCAGGGTCCTGGGATTAAGCCCCACATTGGGATCCAAGCTCACCAGAGTGTCTGCTTGAGATTCTCTCCCTCTCCCTCTGCCCCTCCCTTCATTCTCTGTCTCTCAAATAAATAAATAAATAAATAAATAAATAAATAAATAAATACATCTTTTAAAGAAACATAACACAAAAGCAAATTTTAAGCAAGCTTTGCATACATGAGTTATCTGCACAAAATAGGTCATTTTATATCTCATTTCCTGAATTGACATTTCCTGTCATGTCTTATAGACCTCTTGACATCCCCAGCAGTCAAACCCAATCAATCTAAATATTAAATGAGCTCTGATTACGTATCAAGAGTTGGGTGAAGGTGCTAAATGTGCCCAGAACCCCAATGTGCATAGATCCTGCATCCCTGGAGCTTGCAATATAAGATGAGGAAAACGTAAACAGATGAGTGAATAGCTAAAATTATGACAAATGCTGAGAAGGAAAAGTACAGGGTGCTATAAAAGAATCAAAATGGATGGATGGATGGATATACTTTTCATTGTGGACCCAAGGGAAGTCTTTCTGACTAATGAGATGTGAAGCATGAATAATCCTTCATTAGGAAAAGTGTAAAGAAAAGAGCATTCAAGGTGCATCAAGCAGTTTTGGGAAATATCCTATGATGTGAAGATGCGGACATGAGTGAAGACCAGCAGAGGACCAGCACCACAGGATCCAAGAGAGAAAGTTCTACACAATGTGGCTGGAAAGGAGAAATGGTGAGACTCACAAGAGGCAAACACAAGGAGAAGGTGACCTGGGTGGTGAAAACTCTGTCTTACAAAGCACATAGCTGGCTAGGTAAATAATGACGGATGAGTATAGGTAGGAAAGATGAAGGCAGAACCAAATGTTTCCTATTATCTTTAGGATAAATTCTCAAATCTTCAAGAAGTTGGTAAGGATTCCAGAAGATCTGGGCTCTGCTCACATTCCTCATCTCATCTGGTGCCACCCTCTCTCCAACTCCTATCTGCCCACTTAGGCCTTATTTCAAACATTTTTTTGGTTGAGAGCTTCCCACAACGGAGCCTACTCTCTGCCTGGAGTGTTCTTCTCTTTCTTCTTCAGCAACCTAAGAAGGCTACTTCCTTAAAACTTTCTTAAGGTCCTACTCCAAAGCAAATTCCTCTTTTCAAATCTATCACATCCTTTCACTTTCCTTCATGGAATCTGCATTCTGTCTCTATGACTCAGTGTCTTTTTCTGTAGAATGAGAGTATTACAATCAGTGACCATCTCGAAGGGTCCTAGTGTCTCTGAACTGTAGTAGACCCATAAAGGTAGTGCCTGGCATTCAGTAAAGGCTTAGTAAATGTTAGTTGTCATTTGAAATAAGTCAGGTACAAAAGAATATATACTGTGTTTTTTTTTTTTATATATATATATACTGTGTTTATATTAAGTCTCAAAACAGGCAAAACTAATCTCTGTCATTGAAAGTCATGGTAGTGGTGATTTGGGACCAGGGATGGGAAGTGGCTGAGAGATGCCATAAAGGTTCTGATAGTGATTTGTTTCTTGTTTGAGTTGTTGATTACATGAGGGTGTCCACTTTGTGATAATTCATTCTTGGGCTCTGCACTTAGGATTTGTACAATTTGTACTTTAAAAAGTTTTAATTAGTATGTCTGTATTTATTTATATAACTGTTTACTTGACCAGAGGCTCCATGAGGGAAAGAACCAAATCTATTCACTGTGTCTCTAATACCTACTATGCACCTGAAACAGAACATAACATAAGCCTTCCATGTCACTCTTCTATTCAAAGCCACCAGTGATTTCCTAGTTCCTTCAGACTAAAAATCAAAGCCTTTACAACATCCCACAAGTCCTTAGCAGATCTACATACCCACTACCTCTCTGACTTCATCCTTCTTGCTTCTGTCACATGTAGGACTTGCCAGACACGTTGGGACCAGGTAGAGTCGGGAGTTGTATTCGATTGTGAAGGTGCTAATTGTCAGTGAAATATTCCCTTTTAAGTGGTTATTTTTATGTAAATTTCACCTCACCTAAAAAAAGAAAGTGGGTGCTCTAGAACTAGACTGAGTTCAAATTCTGGCTCTGTCCTTTCGTTGTGTAATTTCTGACCTGACACGTTGTATAATTTCTGCCATGTTGCTCCATATTTCTGTATCTCATTTTCCTCACCAGTAACATTTGCAGAAGAGGAGTACTTACCTTCCAAGGTTTCTCTAGGTATTAAGTATGTTAATACTAGAAACAGAGCCTAGCATATATACTATGCGCAAAATGAATACAAACAATAAATATTAGTTCAAGATTTATTGAACTAATTCAATAACTAATCTTGAACAAGTTCAATAACTAATTCAATAATCTTAAGTTTCAAGATTGAAAAATCGTATTTATAACTTATAAGATAAAACTTATAACTTTATTAGATAAAAATCTTATTTATAACTAAAAGGGAAACTGAGATGAATTGTGAGCCCTTCCTTTGTAAAAATGCCTTTCAGGACTGAAAGGAAAAATGGAGAACATTAATCCCTATTGACTTTTAGGCATTAGTCTAACTACTTCCTGATATGGTGGAGGCCAGAAGAAGTTATGTGACTTGACCAAGAACAAGTGAGCCATGGTCAGCGATCAGGCCAGGGTGGGCACTCAGGTCTCCTGACATCTGAGTGCCCCGCTTGGATCTTTTCTCCTTTACTCTTGGAGGAAGCTCACTTATGCATGGAGGTAGCCAAACACCCACTTGGTTCAGACCTTCCACCTGACTGAATTTTTTTACACTCTCAGGTTGTTGTAAAACAATGTAAAATATGAGTAAATAAGATACTTTTTTGTTTTCCTTTCAAAGATTTCACTGCAGTTGCTTTCCGTGGTGTTTTCACAGATGGACCAATGTTAATATAAAAACTGTAGTAAAATTGTTAAGGTGTGCGTAATGACAGCCTCAGTATTGAAGAGTGAAATGGTCAGAGAAATCTCTACTCCATATCACATTTTACCGAAATTTGAAGAAACACATGTAAGATTTATACTCCAGTTTTGCTAGACACAGCATAATACATTAATGTCCTGAGAGTAACACTAAGCAAAAGCTGATCCACATAGATTTGAGTAAAACCAAAAGAGAAATTTGGTTCATTATTCAGTTCAGTCTTACAAATAGGCATTTATAAACTGCAGGTGGTAAAGCTTATGAGACATCATTCATTCATGTATTCATGCAGTGAGTATTTATCAAGTTCCCCCTAAGTGCTAGGCAAGGGCTAAGTGCTGTGGTTTATAATATTGAGTTTTTATAATAAAGTAAATAAAGTTTATGATAAAATAAATAGATAATTAGTCGCTCATCACATGAGGGACCTAGACAGGCCATTGTGAAGTAAAACAATGGGAGTAGTTGATTTAGATTCTAATGGGCTGAATGGATAGAAAGAGGCCAATGTGGGGAGAGAGACAGAGAAGAATCTACTGTAACAGACCAGAGGGAGGATCATGGTGATTTGGATGATGCAGTGATTCTCAACTTGGGATGATTTTCTATTTCAGAGGACATTTGGCAATGTCTGCAGACATTTTTTGGTTGTTACAACTTGAGAGGAAGGTACTACTGACATCTAGTGGATAGAGTTCAGGGAAGTTGCTAAACATCCTGCAATGCACAGGACAGCCCCCACAACAAATAATTTTCTCAACCAAATATCAAAAGTTTTGAGGTTGAGGAACCTCACACTAGTGTGGTAGCCATGAAGCTACAGAAAAAAAAAAAAGATTAAAGGAATATCTTGGAGGTGAAATCAATACTGTATGAAAATGGACTGGATATGGGGGGAAAAGTCAGGGAGAAATCAAAAATCTTATCCTGAGGTTCCAGGATGGAAGGTGGTTTGCATATTGAAATGAGAGCAATTGGAAGAGGACTTGGGGAGGGGGCAATGCTGTGGCACAGAATCAAGAGTTTGACAGGTCAGGCCAGAAACAGTAATTAGAATTGGAGGTGTGAATCTGGAGTTCAGAGGCAAAATCTGAGCACAAGGTAAAATTTGGGAATCCTTGCCTTAAAGGCATTTAACATCTTAGAAACATATGACATCACCTAGGAAAAGAAGTATAGACAAAGAAGCAGCTAAAAATGTGGAGTTTGACCCTAAATCAGCCACACATTTGTAGGAGGCTCAAAAAGTCACTTGATCTTTTGCTCTCTATGCCCTGGGTAACACTGTATACTCAAAGTATACTCATTACATTTTGAAAACACAGTTTTCATCTAGGTTCCTTAGTTTATCTTAAACTATTTTTCTTTGTATCTAGTTATCTTCTCTTTTTGTATCTGATTATCTTCTAAAAATTAAGTAATTTTAAATGGATTAGTATCTAAGTATGTCATCCCCTCTCACAGGGAGCAAAACCCTGCATGTTCCTCTACTGCTTTATTACTAACCACACTGTATCAATTTAAGCTTAAAGTCTGGGAGATGGGGAAAAGACAGTATGCATTCAATTGTACATTTTTATTCTTAAGAGGGCACTATAAACATGTGAATCAAAAGTGATTAACATAGTCATTTTGAGCAAAAAATAACGAGATGCATATATACACAAAATACAGTTTTTCTAAAAAGCACAAAACAAATTAACAGCAGCTGCTGATCACTCATGAGTAACTCAACACCATGAGCCTGCGTACATGAGCAGTGAAGGGAAGCATTTTAACAAGGAAATAAATTTCAGTTTTAAGCTTTACAGAATTTTACAAATACAAAAAAGTAAGTTAAGTGTGCCAAGTATCCTTTAAAAAAATCTCCTTTAGGAAATGCAATCTTTCTAAGATCTCCAACTAATCAAAATGAACTGTAATAAAAATAATAAAAGTAATAAAATTTCCTTAAATGGTATTGAACCAAGTACTATCACTATACCATTAATTGAATCAATATTATTAACTCATTTCCCACCAGACTACGTATTTTAGTCTCTACCATATGAGGCATACTTAAACTAGTAATATATGTGTAGATTCATTTAACCAAAAAAGTAATTACCACGAACGAACTAATTATACTGAGGAACAAGATCCTTGGAAAAATACATTATATGGAGTAGTTAATACAATCCTCCAATGGCCCCACTGTGTTAATGCTATTTTTCATTTCCCAGATGAGGGTATCAAGTCTCAGAGAACGTGTCAGTCAGTGTAGAATAGGTCATGCTGTAGTAACAAACAGACCTCAAGTTCTTAATTGACTACAACCCAACATTGCTTTGTTACTGCTATGTCACCAGTTTGTTGCCAGTCTGACAACTATTCAGAGTAAGTCCTCTCCATTAGATGGCTCTGGGATCTAGGATGCTTTCATCCTGTCCTCTAGAACCTGTGGCATTCAGGGTTACCCTGCCAGGAGAAGAGGATGCTGAAGGGTCGTGTGAGATCTTTTGCTGCTTTCCTTTTCACTGAGAAATGGCACATACCACTTCCACTCGTATTTTGTTAGCTACAAATGCTCACATGATTACACCTAACTGAAAAGGCACAGACTTTAACATGCGTGGGAAGAAGAAAAACGGATATGGATAAGCACTAGTAATCTCTACTACAGGGAAATAAAGTAATTTAACCAAGACTACAAAATCTGTAATTAGGTAAAACTAGGGTTCAAACGCTTGTTTGTTCTAAAGCTGATCTAATTCTAGACTTTGGGTTCTCAAGATCTAGTGATGCAATCTTCACTATCAATTGGCCTTGGATGTAGCAAGAAAAAAAGAGACAACTGATCATACTTAACACAAGTCTTCAGGTTTCAAAATAAATTCTCTAACAATCTTTATATTTATTTTTGCTCTAAGAAGCACTTAGCAATCCCCGGTAAACTACCCATTTCTGAGCTTTGAAACATCACTCCATCATCAAGTCCTTCCCAAACTCCTATAATGAGGTTAAATTTCTTTTCTTCATGCACAAAATACCTTTTTTTTTTTCTGTAACTCATCACACTTCTTTATTAGTTTTGAGTTTCATCATGGCAACAACCAAATTCTGGCTGTATCTCCAGGGCTTGGCACAATGCCTCCCACAAACTAGGCACTTAATATACACTGAGTGAACCAATGAGTGACTGAATGAATGGAGAATCTGACTCCTTTCTGAAGCAGGCCATACCCTGTTTTGACACTTTCCTGACAGCAACGCTCCCACCCCCACACACAGAAATTGGGTGAAAAGTACTCTTCTTACAACTTCCATCCAGTGTTCTCATTTTTCTTATTTCTTTTCACTCAACTAACACTAAGACTACTTCCTTTCAACATAAGAATTCTTCAAATTTCTGAAGATGACCAGCATATGTTCCTAATTCTTCTCAGTTTTGCCAATCCATGCATAAGATGCAATCCTAAATCCAGATCAGCGCTCCTTCTCATCTGTGAATGTGTTCTGTTTTGGCATCTCTCCTCCCAGGGTACCCAGAACTAGCCCCCTACTTTAGAGGTATGAACAGCACTTCCAGCAGTGGGACTATAACCTCCCTTGAGGACAGGTGGTGCACTTTTGCCCATATAGGGTCTTCAGTAAAAAAGTACAGTCTCTGGCACCACATGCAAGAAACTCATGCATTTGGTGAATGAGTGAATGAAACTTAAAGTACATTAGATTTGTTTTGTACTTCCAATTCTAGGCATGTCTATAGACATCTTTTTCAGATAGATTGACTCAGTTTAGGCCAGTCCTCCAAAAATCCATACTTAGTGGAGGGGCGGGGGGGATCTCTATGAATGTTAATGCACAGCTAGCAAACATTTATATAGAACATTCCCCCAGGACGCTCAAAGGAAATTAAGCCAAAAATGATCAAATGCTGATGATGATTTCCCCAGGGAGGTGTCCTTGTCCTTCTACAGAGAAATAGTCTCCAAACCTACATTGCTAAAATAGCCTGTCTTCCAGCGTTCAGACGTGCCAGTCAAAAGAAATCAAGAAAAGGAGTGGCGCTGGAAGCTGCCCTTTCCCAATTCTCCATCTGTAAACGGAAGCAATTTCACAAGAGATTATCTGGGGTCTGAGTAGGAAGGCAGCCGCTCTAATCTTAGAGTCCTGGAGGTTGCTCCTTCTTCTCCTTCTCTTCCTTCTCCTCCTTGCCCGACTTAAAACGGGAGCAAGCTCGGCTCTTCTCCAAAACGCCGGCGTCCGACTAGGCGATCCTGCAGCCAGGGATGGGGAGAGGCGTAGCTGGTGGCCTCCGCGACCCCCTGAGAGGCACGCGGGGCCGTCCCCTAGGAGGTCCCTCTGCCACTCGCGGCCCGCAGCGCAGACTTTGCCTCGGTGGCACCGGCGCCAGATAAGATGCTCTCGGGGTCGAGTCTGCCACACTCCGACTTTCCAGCAGCGCAGCGCAAAGTTGAGGATGCAAAGGGAGAACGTGCGTGCGTGTGCGCGTGTGTGAGTGCCTGGCTCGCCGGTGTTGGGGCGGGCAGCGAATCCAGGGTGGGGCCAGCGCGGGGGGGCGGGGGCCGAGCAGGGATCGAGGGCGGCCAGCGCGTGGCCCCGGTGCCAGTTAGCCTGCAGGCGCCCACCCTGCTCGCTCCGAGCCCCTGCGCCGACTCACCCGGTGGGTGCCCTTTCTCCATCCTCCTCCGCCTTGCTTCCCCCTCGCCGCTCCTCGTCTGGCTGCGCCCTCCACCTGCCCCCCTCCCACCTCCCCACTTCCCACCAGACCGGAGGACGGACCGGGGAGACGGTGCCCGCAGATCGGGGCAGCAACTTTCCTCCGCTGCGCTCCGCGCCGATCCTCCGCGCTCTGCGGCCGGTGGAGGAGGAGGAGGAGGAGGAGGAGGAGGAGGAGGAGGAGGAGCGGGACGGGCGAGCGGCAGCGGCCCGGAGCCCGAGCATCCCGAGCATCCCGAGCATCCCGAGCAGCCCAGCGCCGCCCGCCAGCGCCGCGTTCCCACGACCCGCGTCCGCGGGGGGCGCAGGGCGCGGGCGCCGAGCATCCCGGGGAGGATGAGGCCGGGCGCCGGCCCGAGCGGGCCGCGGCTGGGGCTCGGCAGGAATTAAAGAAGCCGGGAAGATGGGGCGCCGCGCGCTGCCCGCCCGGCCGGGGCTGGGGACCGGGGACGCCGGCCGGGCGCTCGTCTGCCTGCTCTGCTGCGTGCTCCCGCACACCGCCCCGCAGGTGCTCAGGATCGGTGAGTGACCCGCGGCCGGCGGGACGAGGCCCGGGAGGCGGCGCGCGGGCGGGGGGCTCCGAGGAAGGGGAAGCCGCGTCACTGCCGCCCTCCCGGCCAGTGCCGGGCTTCCCCGCGGGGGGCGGTTGGCGGGTTTTTCAATCCGGGCTCCGGGGACGCGGCGCGGGCGTGCGGGGGGCCGGGGGCCGGGTCCCGGGGGGCGTCGGGCGGCCCCGAGGCGCAGCATCCCCCTCCCGCCCAACAACCGGGCGACCCGGGCGCCTGGAGATCGCAGGCATCTCCCCGCACCCGGTAACCCCGAGCCTCCCAAGTTTGCAGCCCTAAGTTGGGTACTTGTACGCGGGGAGACTCCGAAGTCTGGAGGGTTCCCCAGGACGGGGAGGGGGGCAGAGCCTGGGACGGGCTCTGCGGCTGAGAGTTCAGGAGCGGAGAGCGCGGGCCGGCGGCAGCAGGGGCGGGAGGACTCCCAGGAGGACTCCCCGGAGGACCCTGGACTCCCGCTTCAGACGGGATCGAGACACTGGAAGGCTGAAAGTGGGAACCCTGGGGCAGCCTCCTCGGGAGAGCGAAAGGCAAGGACAATAGAAGGGGTGGGACGGTGGGGGCTCTGCTAGTAGGTGGATTCCGACGCCTACATGCACAGCACCCACCGCCTTGGGTTAGTGGAGGCTCTGAGTGATTTCTAGGCTGTTGGGCGTGGGGGCGTTCAAAAGGCTCTTTGCCTTCTTTTTAGTGTCCTCACCAGACCCAATTTCTATCCCCTTAGTCTGTCCTCCTCCTTCCCCAACCAAGTGTGCTTCTTAGGGACACAAAGAGGGAGCCACAGGTGAGGCTCAGACACCCTGTGGGTCTCCCAGCCTCTCCAGTCTCCCCGCTTGAGGTAGCAAGAGTGATGTCCTGAGCTCTAAAGGCTTCCCATTCACACCCTTTCCAGGAACCCACAGAGCGTGCACAGAACAGTGCAGAGCACTCACCAAGTGACGAGCTGAAATTTCTCAATAACTTTACTGATTCTGGCCTGCAATCAGCCAACCTCTTTCCAAAGATCCAGAAACTAGTTCTTGTCACTTAACATGGCTATTACGTAAAGGAAAAAAAAAAAAAAAGTTTCTACTTTGAAATGCATTTTCTTTAGGCATATGCGATCTAATTTTCAAGAAAAGAAAAGATACCTAATACTCTTTTTTTACTGCAGATGTATTTCTCTAGATTATAGATAATAATAATAATGTGCATTTTTGGATAATTTAGACTGCCCATTAAAAGAGTTTCAAAGTATTCCTTTCATGCACACACACACACACAAAATACCACTCATAACTAAAATATCCTTCATCTTAGAAATATTCCAGCCTTAATATCCTTGTCCCCCCCCCCAATGCAATCAACCCTCCACAACCCAAGAACAAGTCCTTTTAAACAATACTAAATTAATGATGAATGTGTGTTACAATTTTCAACACTTACTAACTTAATTGGTGTTTTGCTTATACCTTATCTATTTTAAAACAGACAAATCTAGACATACTAGAACGGGCTATGCCAGCCAATAGTCCTCCTTCCTCTATAATAAACTTAAGGTGGAATTACCCAAACCTAAAGGAGTTCCCAGAAGGAGTGGAAAAGGATGTTTTAAAACATACTTGTTCACAGATCCGAGTATTTATCCAAGCAATTACACTCATACATTTAAAAGTGGTTTTCAAAGTGAAAACAACCCAACATGATTCACTGACCTTAAAATATATGGTGTAAGATAATGAGATTTCCTTTCTCTAAATGTGAGCCGAAATGCATAAAGCAAAATTGCATGGCCTGGTGCTGTTTATGTGCAGTACAAATGTCTTAACTCCTTCTGGCTCCGAGTGACCTGTGGTTGGCATGAGCACTACCCTGTGTGTACCTCAGGACTATGCTTACTTTTAAATGGACATTTCAGCACCATGGAAACCAGCCTTAGCTCAGAGGAAACCTACCTCTCTACGGGGAGTTTCTTATGTCAGCCAAGTCCAACACTGAATACAAAATATCAAAGGAGTCAGAGACTAAGCAAGTGTGTGAAGTGTGTGTATGTGTGTGTGTGCGTGCGTGTGCGTAGGAAAGGAAAGAGAATTGAAAAGCATTCTTTTTCATCTCTCGTCTTTTCTTCTATTTCCCACAAACCATGAGCAATCCAACCAACCAACCAACCACAAAAAGGGACTCTTGATTACTGACTTCCATCTTTTCCAATAACTTAAAATATCCGAAGTACAGCATTAATGTTAAGCACTTTGCCTTGTGTTTATATGAAAAGGCACTTGAATGCGTCAATGAACTCATTAGCAGTCTACTTTTCTTGTGAGTGTCTGCTTCAACTTGAGCTATTGAGGAAAGCCAATGAAAGGTATAAAATTTAAGATAAAATTCATGAATGCTAAATATCAGAGAGGTCATTTACTATGTGCATGTACATGGTTCTCACACTTTTAGTGGATGTCTGTTGAAAAGTTTAACCAACCTCACACCACCTTTTAGAGACATGAAGGGGATCCCACAGGATGGAGGTGCCCAAAACATTACTACTACACTCCAGAGGCTTCCCTGTATCCTTCATGGAAGAGAAATATGGCCAGCTGCTGGGAATTCTCTAGGGGATGGTGGGTCCTCCCTTCTTCTCTGTATACTCCAGTGTACCTTAACGACCAGTTAATTCCCACTACTATTTTCCCCACACTTGAGCTTCAGAGTCATATGGCCAGCCAACCTATAACTAATAGTTACAGCAGGGTCAGGGTGATCTGAATAGACAGCGGCATACCTCCATCCGTTAGTGGAAAAGGAAAGAAAACAAAACAAAAAAACAATGCCATGTGCATATGCAATTTCTGAGACAGATGTATCATATTTCTAATAATGATCATAACAGAAAAATATATTTACATCTCTATATTTTTACATATCACCTCAATATACACAGTCGTAGAGGGGGTACTCTAAAAGCATAGAGTTAAGAGTCAAGTTTTGGGAGCCAGGCTTTCTGCCACAGGATTTGTGTCACAAAGCACAGGTTCAAGTCCCCTTTCCAAGACTTATGAGCTATGTCAGCAAGAGTTATTCAGTCTCACCAAGTCTTCATTCTGCACCTGAAAAATCCAACTAAGATAATTGCAACTTCATAGTGACATTGGTAAGAATACCTAAAATAGAAAATGAAAGTACTTTGAGCAGTATATGGGTACATTAGTTGCATTATAATTGTTTTGCTGTTTTGTTTTTACTTTTTTTTTTTCATTATTGGCATTTTATTCCTGAATAGGGACTCAGTAGTTAATGTGGTGTATCTCTGTTACACATTTAGTATTTCTGAACCCAAATCTCTTCTTCTGTGACTTAGCCACAGTGGTATCCGCCTTTCCTATTTCACAGAGAGGGGATCAAGTAAACAATTTTTGTCATTTGTGAACAAAGTACTAAAAATATAATTCTATTATGCAAGTACATATAGCATATAAAGAGAAATATTGTGGAAATTTATGTGAATGGCATGGAAAGTCAAATGACAATATAGTTGTCCAAATGCTCGTATTTCCTTAAGAGAGACCCAAGTGGATTTTATTTTAATTATCAAGTTGGCCACAACGTCATTTTAATTAAAATGTTTAACCTTCAGGATCCCCAAAGTTCCAAACTCTGCTTCATACATATTTGCTTGTATTTTTGCTTCAGTGTACAAAAACTTACAACTTTGTTTTTTAGTCACAAATTCTCTCATCATTTTAATATCTATTCTTCACTCAACAAATGTTTACTATATGCTTACTCCCTTACCGTGAGCCAGACGTAATTCTAGAGGCAGAGCACACAACAGTGAATAAAACAAACACACCAGCCCCCTTGAAGCTTATATTCTGGTGGTGTATGCTATATGTAATCATTGAAGTTACTCATCAGGACTTCACTGCAGACACTTTATTATTTTTTTCATTCCAAATGTTACTCTTGGGGAGTTTTCAGTTCATCTTATGCCACCGATTTATTGCATCAATGGCCATAGTCAATATGGAATAAGTTCAAGCCCCCAAATGCACAAAAGACAGAGTGGGTTCATCTTGCCAAACCTGGAGCAGGAACTCCTACCTTTGTTTAGAGAGATTTAATGGCCTCAGGTAGATTTCACCCAGACAGAGCACGTGGGTCCTAACAAGAATTTCTACTGGTCCTTGACAAATCTGAGAAAGAAACTGTCTTATAGCATGATGAAAAGAGAGTGCCTGGCTAATGTGAACATATCACTGCAAATGAGCAGCTCTTTTACCATATTATTTTATCTGCATAATTTATCTTTTTCTTTAATATTAATTTTACAAGCCCAACGTCTATACTATGTAAACGTGAACTGTGGCTATGTTTCCTATATGGTTTCAAATCTCCAGTTTTCTTTTCTTTTTTTATTTTTATTTTTATTTTTATTTTTAAAGATTTTATTTATTTATTCATGATAGAGAGAGAGAGAGAGAGAGGCAGAGACACAGGCAGAGGGAGAAGCAGGCTCCATGCACCGGGAGCCTGACGTGGGATTCGATCCCGGGTCTCCAGGATCGCGCCCTGGGCCAAAGGCAGGCGCCAAACCGCTGCGCCACCCAGGGATCCCCCAAATCTCCAGTTTTCGATGAAAACACCGTACCTTGTTAGCTTTGCCTAAGTTCAAGTGCAAGTTAGTAGAAATGCCAGAACTTGAAGCTAGTTATTCTGCTCTCAAGTTTCAAGCTCCTTGCATTAAAGTGCGCTGTATTGTATATGGACTTATCTATGCAGTTACATAACCGTTTAAGCTGAAATCAAATATAAGAGAGATGAGCTGTTTCTTTTAGTGATTCAGGGATAATCACACAAATCAAAGTTAAAACAATATATATTTGAGAATATTTTAGGCAATTAGCAAAGAGGAAAGTTGGTATTTTTCTTGGATTCTCCATGGTTTCTCTTTAAGAGGGGATTGTGGAAGGCAATCCAGTTGGAGAGAAAGCCTTGCTACCAAATGCCTACCAAACACTATTTTTAATTAGATTTTAGTTAGACTTAATTACACTTCATTGGAATGGTTTTGAGGGAGCACTGATGGAGAGAGTCTGGTGATAGTGATTTCCCATAGTCTCTCAATCCTTTTTTGTTGTTCCACTGATAACTAACCATATAAGCGAGAAAATATCATCTATGTCCTAAAATTTTCCAGAAGTAATGTCTCCTGGAAGAAAGAGTGATGGAGAACTCCAGGTAGAAGGGGATTTTCTTTTCTAACTCTTTTCCTAATTGGCTAACCTTGAAAAGATTACTATGTGAGTTTTGGGGGGTGTTTTGTTAGCTAGAGAAGAAGAAACAAGCACAGACTCACAAGTTTATTGCAAAAATGAAATTTGTAAAATTTCATTTGTAAAATGAATGTCACGTGGTAAAGTTGACCAAGGTACCTCCCTCTCTTTCTCCCTGCTAATGAATAGAGTAGGAGTTTTGTGCTCTGTAATAATTTATTTGCGTGGCCAAGTAAGCGTGGAGAACTGAACTACTGTCCCTTAGAGATTCATGAGGCGAGTTTGTATATTAAAGGCTCGTTGTGATGCTGCACAAAGAAATCTGTTTCTTTTTTAAAATCCAGTATCTCCTACCTTTCTGTTATCAGAAGACTCTTCTTTGAATCACAACTATTAGTGTCTCACTGAACTCTTGCTCCTCAGAACATATCTGAAGAAACACTGCCAATAAAACCACTGAAATTTTCAGCCCACACATCAGAACTCACATGACCACACATGAACTCACATGACCACACATCCTACTGCTTCTTCAGTCTACAAATTTCTGTGCACTCTACTTCAGGATTTTTTTTTATAAAGCTTTAAGAGTACAGTTGATCTTTGGACGATATAGAGGGTAGAGGCACCGACCCCTGTGCAGTTGATAATTCTCATGTAACCTTTGACCCCCCCCCAAATTTAACTAACTAGTTGCCTGCTGTCCATGGAAGCCTTATCAAGAACATAAATAGTTGATAAGCTTAGATTTTGTAGTTATATATATTATATACTCTATCCTTACAATAAAGTAAGCTAAGTAAAAGAAAATGTTAGTAAGAAAATCGTAAAGAAGAAAAAGTACATACGGTATGGTACTGTACTTATCAGAAAAAAATCTGCATTTAACTGGACTCGTTCAGTTTAAACTCATGTTGTTCAAGGGTCAACTGTACATTTTAAATGTTTAGACACTTGTTGTTCTCTGTTATATTGAAAACATTTTTAAAACCACATTATCTATCCTGAAAGGTGTATCATTTTTATTACTGTGAAATGTGATATGGGGCCATTTTACTAATTTTTTTCACTGGACTTGCTTCTTAGCATGATTTTAAATGGAACAATTCATATTAGATTTGTAATGTATTTTGCAAGAATATAATCTGTAGTAAGTTAAAAGTGTCTCTATATTTGGAGTTCAACCTACTTATTTCTTTTTAAATGAATATTTCATTTTTTCAATGATAAACTTTCATGGAGAAATGAAAACATTTAAAATAAAAAGAAGTGTATACCAGCCACATAGACTTCATGAGTTTGTCTTGATTTACTGCTAAGATCAAGTTGTCACATCAAATTGGAAAAACCTATAATCTTATTGCATCAACATTGTAATATTAGGAATAATAAGTCAAATGGAAAAATGGTCTATCCTGGAGGAGAAAACAAGCAAACAAAAAACAATAGAGAGGTAAAAATATTTGATTTTGTATTTATGTTTTATTTATGAACTATTGAAAAATAAAAATATTTAGGTAACTTCCCCAAGACACTTAAACAGTCCTTTTTGGTCCTATTAAAAATGTAAGATTTTTTAAACATGTAATTTTGAATAATGCTATGTTAACATATTTATTAAATACAAGGTAAGATTAGTTACAAAGTGGAATTAAGAAGAAAGGACATTGACTAATTGAAGAGTAAACTCCTACTGACCACAAATCAATCTCACAGAAGCACCCTACAATAGTGAAAACACTTTCCTTTAGCTCTCTAAATCCTTCAATATATTCATTGGTGCATTAGCTGGCTAAATACATTTGAAAGATTATCCTATTTTACATCTTCTGATGAATTACTAGTCTATTGCTATGCTCACTTAAGAAAACAAAACACAAAATACAATAACATACCAAAATCTATTAGTACTCTTCAAAATTTCCGCTGAATAATTTTCCAAAAGGAGCTCAACGATGCAGATTTTTATACTGGAACTGTCTATGTCTGTTTTTGTTTAATAGAAATCTAATGATTAATTATTATTATCATCTGTTACCAATTGGGAGACTTGCAATTCATTACCGCTTAACTATTTTCCTTTAAAGTGCACAAAGGAATGTAATAAATGCATTACTTAATGCACTGAACAAGTCCAAGAGTATAGACTTTTTTATGGCTTATTTGAGTGATTGAAACAAGCCATAAATGTGTTAGTGTACACATACACGTATGTCCCATCTGACAGGGCCTAGGAACAATGACATCTCAGTAGCAATGATAACATCTGATGCCCAGGCACAGCTGGAGAAATGGACAATTCGGAGACTTTAGGAAAAATATACAAGATGATCCTGAGCATCTTGTCCTGCCAAAAAAAGTAAAGGAATATTCAAAACAATCCCATTGACGAGAATACATTAAAGAGACAGACACCAAATTACCAAGCTCCTAATGGTGAAAACCGTAATAATTCAAGCAGTAAAATGTTTAAAAGTAGAACTGGATTATAACCCAAAGTATAAATAAATACCCATGAATCCATACTGTTGTAGATAAATGATTAAATAAATAAATAAATAAGCAAGAAGAAACAAATCTCCCAAGCAGAAGAACTGGGTGACCAAGGTCAGCATCACCAGTGATAAATCATGTTGACAGCATCTACCTTTGATGTGATGAGATGCAAATGGCACTTTATCTACCTGGTTTTATTCTTCTAAATCCAAATCCCCATTCTAATCATGAGTAAAACATCAGACAAATACCAATAGAGGAGCATTCTACAAAATACCTGGACAATGCTTGTCAACTGCCAAGGTCAAAAATAACAAAGAAAGTCTAAGAAACTGTCACAGCCAAAAGAAGCCTATGGAGACCTGACAAATAGCTGTAACATGGTGTTCTGAGTGGGATCCTAAAGCGGGGAAAAAAGACATTAGGTAAAACCTTAAAAAGGACATTTGACTAAAGATGGATATTACTTATAATGATATATCAATATTGCTTCATTAATTTTAACAAATGCACCATACTCATATAAAGATGCTAACAGAGGAAACCGGAAGTATATGAGAACTCACTGTACAACCCTCAAAAGTTTTATGCAAATCTAAAACTTTTCTGAAAAATGAATAAAGTCTATTACAAACAAACACTCAACTCATAACAAGATTTCTTCTGCTGTTAATGTTCCTAACTAATCTGCAGTACATAAAGGTCTTATATCAAGGCAAATAGAAAAACTACTGTCAATTCCATATAATAGCTACATAAAGAGTTTTCTAGAGGATCATTAAGATAAAATAAAACAGCATATAATGTTGGAAAAAATTGTGAAAGAAATAAACTAGGGGATCCATGGGTGGCTTAGCGGTTTAGCGCCTGCCTTCAGCCCAGGGCGTGATCCTGGAGTCCCGGGATCGAGTCCCACATCGGGCTCCCTGCATGGAGCCTGCTTCTCCCTCTGCCTGTGTCTGCCTCTCTCTCTCTCTCTCTCTCTCTGTGTCTCTCATGAATAAATAAATAAAATCTTAAAAATAAATAAATATACTACATAGAAAGATTGTTATTGATAAAATATGATGGCTGTAAATCTTTAGAATTCTTTAATGAGTTTGTAGAAAATCAAACATTAGCTGTTTCTATCCATTAGCATCTACGTTTTCAGCTATTATATGCCTTTTGTACTTAATTAAATGTAATTTAATTTTGAATATTGATTCATGCATTGTAACATACTCTGTTAGAGGCATTAAGTGCTAATGTCTTTGAATTAATACTCATAGCAAACTATTTGTGTGGATTCCTTTTCTTAGCAAAATTACCTAAATATGCCCTTAAAAAATCAATACTTAATTCCCAGAGCCAATAAAATACTTCATAATTCAAACTGGAGCAGGGATGGTGAAAATCAAGTGTTTTTATTTTTTTTCTTTTTTGTTGTGATGATTCAGTGGCAACATTTAAGGGGTTTCTTTTCTTTCTTTCTTTCTTTCTTTCTTTCTTTCTTTCTTTCTTTCTTTCTTTTTTTTTTTTTTTTTTTTTGAATTCTTAAACTTCTAAAATGTTGGATTACATACTTTGGCAATCCATAAACAGGAGTTGCATTCTGGTGACCTGCCTATGTTTACACTGCACAAGATGTTATTGTACTTCATCTCCTAAAAATGAATTAGTCAGATAGAGCCATCTTTCAAGTCTAAAGGCAATATTTGCCTTTTGAATTCTGGGTAGTGTGCATTTCTTTTGTTCTCAGTATATATTTGAACCCTAAGGCTGTTTCTATACTTGTTCACTGAATCGGCAAGAGCCGTTATTAGCAATTGTGAATCATTTAAATGTTCGACAGGAGGGAATGGTTGAGAAAAGAATAGAATCAACTCAATAAAGAAAGATCTATTAAATATAATTTTATGATGAAATTCATGTGTTCAAACTGGAAAATACTTAGGAAATCTTATAGACCATAGTTCATGATTTTCTGTACTTTGGATTGAGAAGGTATATAATTCATCCTTGCTTATAGATCAGAACTACAAGAGAATGAATGTAGAAAAGGGAAGCCCATTTGTTATGGTGATTTTTTTTCTTTTGCTTTGATTCCTATTAATGTTCTTTGCACAATTTAAAAATGATTGGTGAAAGTTACCATTCTGTAGTTTCTAGATTAATTTAGCAGTCATTTATTTGCATGCAGTTTGGCACAGTGAGAAGTGCACTGAAATGAGAATAGTTTTAGCTCCAGCAATTCTTAGCATGGCCATGTCACATAACCTTTTAGTAAATCTGTTGCCTTGTCTGTCAGAGGGGAGTTGGTGGTGAATGGGTGCGTGGGTGCACCAGCCAACCCCTTCCAAATCGGCATTCCCTCTACAGCATTGGCTCTGCTTATTGTCATTGATTTGAACTGAGATGCTGCATGAAGATGTGCAATCCCATGATGCTTGGCATTTATAGCCACAGCATCACGGGTGTGCAAATGGAACTTTGTTCATTTCCCTGGAATTAAACTTAACTATGCCCACAAGCCCCTTTTTCCAATGGGACTACATCAAAGTCCTCACTTGCAATTTAAAATGTAAATTTTTAGGAATCTCTTTTCTTCCTTCCCCCTACAGTGATCAAAGAATCCTCCCTTAAAGGGAGAGGCATTTGCTATCACTCCTCCAGGACATCCACGTTGGTGTAGCTTGTCCTGGCTGATCCTGGGTGTTGGCTTCAAACCCCATGGCATGCGCTGCTTACACCTCTGACTGGGGAAGCCCACTTTGGCTCTCTCTGGGGCCACCAACCCTTTGAGACTGGTCTCTCAAGTGGGTTATTTACCCAGATGTCATCAAAGAGGAATCTCCCACAACAGCAAGTTACATGCCAGCCTGGTGGTCACCTCAGACACTTTCTGTTCAAGTGCACAAAGCTTCCAACTGAGCTCTCTTTCATGCACCTGAGGGAATAGTGTGTACTGTGGCCCTGTCCCTTCCCAGAATACACGATGGTGCATGCATAGGTCCTCCCCAGATCTGAGGAGCTCTACTGGCCTCCCACCCCCAAACTACAAGAAGGGGAAACAGGGAGCTGGGTTAGTTAAGTGTCCCACATTTCCCGGAACTCTGCTTCAGCCTGTAAACACGATGCTGGTATTTTAAATGAAGCTTTTAAAATTAAGACAGCAACAGCAGAAGCAACAATAAAGACAAACATTTGAAATTTTTTTTTTCTGGCTTTTGCAATGGAAAGCGTAGGTTTTTAAGACTCATCTCTCTCTCTTTATATATATGCACATGTATATGTAATTATTATGTACTATATAATTATACAATTAGTATATATGTAGTGCATATACAAGTTATTAAATATATTATTTTATGCATTATAATATATAACACTATATAATAGATAATACTATTTAATATAGACATATTCATATATAAACATATATATTAAAACTCCAATTTGTTTTTGTTTTATTTATTCTATGTGGGGGAACAGTCACATATAGAACTATTATTTCATTTCAAAGAACTAGGGAAAGGCAATGGGGATAAATGTCCTGTCAGTGACTGATGGTGTGAGAGGTAGGGGGAAGGGTGGAGAGGAATGACACAGGGACTGCATAGACCCTGACAACGTGTTGTGTCTCCAAAATGTTCTCAGGCTACAGGCTCTTTGGAAATGTCTGCTCTGTGGCCAATGAAAATATCTCTGTTGGTCAGATTGAACAGCAGGGTACACACACTATCATCTAGGGCCCAATTAATATGAAAGGGTTGATCATATTTTAGCTCTACATCTGTAGAGCATTTGTCAGAAAATAGTATTAAGCTATAAAATAAATATCTTAAGGGGAAATCATAATTTAACAGAAAACACAAAAAAATGTGTTATAAATTACTGTTCATTATTAGTTTAATATATGCGGTATATACTCTTTTAGGAATTATATAGCTAAATGATAAAGAGGGAGAAATGAGACCAAAAGCCCCTTTGAACAAGCTTATGGAATGCATATCAGTACAAAAAATAGAGACATTCTTTTCATGTATCATATATATAAATTAAAAACTCATATCAATAAACACATACATATTTTTTAAATGGTGCTTAAGACCAGGTAGGGCATTCAAAGACCTTAACACCTGACTTTCTCATTGATAGATGAGAATACTGAGGCCCCAGAAACTAAACTGAGAGACTCAGTAGCTGAGCCACAATTCTTTTTTTTTTTTTTTAAGACTTATTTACTTTAAAGAAAGAATGAGTGGTGGGAGAGGCAAACAGAGAAGGAGGGGAGAGAATCTCAAGCAGATTCCCTATTGAGCATGGAGCCCAACATGGGGCTCCATCCCACCGCCCTGAGATCATGACCTGAGCCTAAATCAAGAGTCTGAAGCTTAACCTCCTGAGCCACCCAGGTGCCTCTGAGCCACAATTCTTAACTTACATCTCAATGTTATTTTCTTACAACTTGTTTTTTCCTTATACAACTCATTTGAGGATTCTTAAAAATCCATATTTGAATGGATGAGAAGTTGTGATCAACTAATAAAATCCACAAATGTTTCAGAATACAAGGATCACAGAACTAATCAATGTGGTTATGTTCAGTCTGGATGCCCTTTGTAGAGAAGGTTTGAGGTATGTCTTAAAAGAAAGAAAGGAGCAGACAAGATAGATGGAGACAAAGTAGAGTCTAGGTGGTGATTGATCATTATTGAAAGATTAAAATCCAGGGAGAGTCTGACATCTGAGGAAAGTATCCATAGGGAAAGTCTCACAAAAAATATGTTAAACTGCACATATCTTGAGATTGTTTTTGAACTTTTGGTTATGTAGACATTTCTGGTCAACTTGTTTCCCAGTTACTGGAGTGTACAGAAATGTCTTCATCTACACGAACTCTTAGAAAATTAATTAAAATAGCAATTACAAATGAGTGGGCTATAGCCTAGCAATTTAGAATGATTAGTGTATACTAACATTATGTTTTTTATTACCTTAATTTAATTCCAGTGAGTGTTAGCCTTCAGTTAAGCTAAATGCATTTGCATACAAGGAAAGAACACTCAGGACTAACATTTGTTACTCACTTTTTGTGAATGTCATAAAAAATCAGAAAGGCGGTCCACAGTATGGGACTTCTGAGATTCATCCTCCCTCCCACCTCTATTTCAGATAGAGCAATGTGAAGGAGAATGAATGATTAGTGTGATGCTTATAAAAAAAACAATTCAGTAAACAATTCCTGGAGAGCATGCCAAATTAAGTTGACTGCTCTATTCCTAAAGTTTACACTGCCTTTTGTTTCATATGAAGTAATCTTTCAAACTGACTGCTGAGTTTTGAGGATCATATTTGACCTTCCCTTCTCCCTTCAGAGGATGAAGTTTTAATTTGTGTTTTCACAGACTCTTCATCATTTGGTTATTCATTTTTTTTTATTTATGACTTGTCTTATTTTAAAAATGTTTCAAATTTTTATGGAAATGCATATATTATAACCTGACACAAATGCAATGATGAAAATGAAGGTAAAGGTAGAAAGGCAGGGGTGCTGTCCTAGAAAAGAGGCCAAAAGTGGGCCAGAACATTTTATCAGAACATTCAGGCAGCTGGAGTAAGAGGAGAAACAAGACAAATCACAAAGTTCAGAGAGTCTGGTTGCCTACATAAATTACAGGTGTTTTAGATGAAAAAAAAAAAAAACATGAAAGAAATTCATCATATAATCTTAGTGGAGACAGATAATATGATATTGTAGACAGCATCCTGATGATGAAATAAATAATGTGGCACATACAATTGTTTCTGAAAGTGCTCAATATAACTCTACAAGATGCCAAATAATAATTAAAGCAGGGATCCCTGTGTGGCGCAGCGGTTTGGCGCCTGCCTTTGGCCCAGGGCACGATCCTGGAGACCCGGGATCGAATCCCACATCGGGCTCCCGGTGCATGGAGCCTGCTTCTCCCTCTGCCTGTGTCTCTGCCTCTCTCTCTCTCTGTGACTATCATAAATAAATAAAAATAAATAAAAATTAAAAAAATAATAATAATAATTAAAGCAATTCTGCAGAACAGGCCAGTATGGAACTCTCAAGTCATGTGGTTTGATCCCAAATCAATAATTTCTAGGGGAATGGATGTATTGCGTATCATTTCATAATTGTTCATCACTATTGCTCCTTGAATCTGAGCCTTCCTGGAAAGTTAAAATGGGTAGAGGATTATAGTAAAGTGTGCATTTCCAGTTAAAGGCAGATTAAAAACATCAGAAGACAAGGACGAGGTCTTTCTATGAAATCAGGAAACCCAAACAAGATATGTCCTTGAATGAAATGCCACCCCACTTCTGCGTGGATAAAACACTGAGAAGCTTGGCCAAAGCTTTGCTCAGAAAACTCTCTGAGGTCATCACATCAAATGCATGAATGGATAATACACATTTGTCTGCACTGGAGAACAAATCTATGAATATCAAATATTGACCACAGCCAATGAAAGGGAAAAATAGGAATAAAGAAGAAAAATAAAGAGCTCTTTAAGATATCAAATTTAAATGATGTATCTTTCAAGTAAATGCTAAGATAAATTGGGAAGAGTACATATGTTGACCTCCTCCTATAGAATTATCTATAAGCCAATAATATGTTCAGTGTAGTCTGCTCACCATGATAATTTGGATTTCAGAGCTGTTGGTCTGAAATCCTTTTTCTTACAGCAAACATAGAATAAAACCTATTGTTTTATGGTCAGGGCTTCATGACTATATTTATACCAACTGCTCAGAAAATAATTTGATGTTTGTTGTACCATCTTATTTTCTTAGATTTTGTATTTTACATTTGCTTAACTGTGCTACCTTTCGCTTTTGCTTTTTAAAAAAATATTTATTTATTTAGAGAGATTGAGAGAGAGAGAAAGCACGTATGCATGAGTGCTCAAAGAGGGGGTAGAGGGAGAGTGAGAGAAAGAATCTCGAGCAGATTCCCCACTGAGCACAGAGCCTGACCTGGGGCTAGATCTCACCACCCTGAGATGGTGGCCCGAGAGAAACCAAGAGCCCTGATGCCCAATGGACTGAGCCACCCAGGCAACCCTATTGTTTTTGTTTTTATTAGAATCTCCTTTGCATATTAGTCAGTGATGAAGCTTACCTCTTTCCCCTCCAAAGCTTTCAAAAACTCCACCCTCATCCCAACCATCTTTTTCTAGAAAAGCCACTTGAATTTAACAGTACCATTGATTATGTAAAAAGTGATGGGAAGCAATTTTAAATTTGTTTTTCACTGTGTTCCCTGAAAGCCAAATGTCTTTAGATTCGATATTTTGGAATACTACAAGGATTTTCAGATTTTATTTTTATTTTTATTTATTTTATTTTATTTTATTTTTTTGGATTTTCAGATTTTAAAACAAACAAACAAAACCCAAAACATTGTTATAGTTTCAGGTTTTGATCTTTCTCTGGATCCTGAAGAATAATTTTAAGTTTTGTAGACTTTCTTGCTTTTTTTTTTTTAGGCTAAAGGAAACATTCATTAAGCTTCATGATATATTTCATTTCCAAACCCACACTTCTATACTTTGAGCTGAAAAATAACTTGATAAAGATTCCTATCACATCTGTAACATGACAAGGTGAGCTAAAAATTGACTTAATGATAGCTTACTTCTATTTCACATATTTATCACTGCAAAAAAAATTTTACAATCATTATCTAGTTTCCTCTCTATCAAACATTAATGTGAATGTAGTGCATAAAAAATTAGGCAGAAATAGGACTTACCCATTACAGCTACCTGAGAAGGGTTTGAAATTGTCATTTCTATTGAAAAGTAATAAGCAAGATAGAGAAAACAAAACAAAACAAACAAAAAAACTTCCTCAGGATCTTTGAAAGAGGAAAATGTCGCATTGCAAATCAATTCATGACCAACCAAATAAGCATTCTGTTTTATAAATCTATAGACAGCATAAGTTATAGTTAGAAAGAATTGTTGTAAAATTCCTCGTGGAAATACCCATTTACATCCACACATAAGCGCACCTAAATGGCACAGAATCATATAAATCAGGAGGTGAGAAGTGCATTTAGGGAGTCAAAAAGTGATCACCTTCTGGCTAGTGTATTTGGAAAAAAAAAACATTTTATATGAGCAATCTGGTCTTAAATATCAAACACTGATATTTAATGTTCTTTTCATATTAAAAAAAATCCACAATCCTCTCTACATATTATCGCCAAAAGCTGTGCAAGAAAGTGATTTGTTTAGGGAAATGCAGGACCCAGTAATGAAAATTAAATAAAGAAGGAGTGGGGAAAAAGCAGCACAGGTTATGGGTTTGCATCTTGTTTTTAAACAGAGATCTGTTTCCAATAATTTTTTTAAAGGATCATTTAAGTAATATAATTTTTAACATGTAAGCATGAAGAAAATTGGTTAAAAAGGAAAGAAAACGAAAATGAGTGTATTTGGTTTGCTCCTAATACCTATTGTAGATTCTTTCTCTAGCATTACTTTTCCTGAGATTCATAATATCCATTCAACATTGTTAAAGATATAGTTTATTATTTCCACAATGTTTTTGAAGAAATAAACAAATATGTAGAAGCCTTATTTCAAAATTAAAACATACCAGTGGTTTTATCGACCCACCTTAAAATTCAAATATTATTTCTTGGACACAGATCACGTGATTCCATGTTGATGTTCCAAATCATTGCTACCCCAAAGTAGAAGGTAGTTATTCCTTACATAACCATTTTTCTGATATGAAAATTGAGGCCAGCTTTCACGCACAAAATCAAGTCAAGAGAGAACAGTCTTGTATTTAACTCAGCAAGGGAAAATACAGTCCGTGAATACACTGTCCAAGTTAATTGCCGACATAGTCTGTATTTGTTTAATTGCCAACGTTTCCTTTATTTGCTTTTTTAAAAGATTTTATTTATTTATTTATTTATTTATTTATTTATTTATGAGAGAGGCAGAAACATAGACAGAAGGAGAAGCAGGATCCCTGCTGGGAGCCCAATACAGGACTCCATCCCAGGACCCCGAGATCATGACCTGAACCAAAGGATCACAACCTGAGCCAAAGGCAGACTGTCAACCACTGGGCCACCCAGGTGCCCCCCTTCATTTGCTTTTATGTACAGAACAATAGCAAGCCCAGCAGGACGATTTTAGTGTGTCATCAAAAGAAAGGGTAAATCCACTTACCTTCAAAATCAATCACATTACCTTAGGGTAATAATATGCATCCAGTACCTAAAGGAATACAAGAACCGCAGTTGTGAGTAGTAGTTTTTAAATTAAAATTCTCAATTTACTGCATTTCTTTGAGAACTTTCCCTAATTCTATTTTTCAGGCTTTCAGTGTACATTAATTTGCATAGCTATATTAAAGTGAGCCTATGTGCTGGGAAACAAAATCAAATTCAGAAGTCTTAATTAAAGGCTTAGGGAACCTGAGTGAAATTTTAGATATTAGAAGTCTGACCTATGCTGCCCTATTATTTTTTGATTTATTTGATTTATAAGACTCAATTTTTACTTGAAAACCCCTTGGGAATGATTACAGATTAAGATATTTTTGAATCTGTGAAATAAAACCATTAAGAATAGCAGCGATCTGAATTAATAATGCTCTTACTGGACCACACAAAGAGGGCTAACGTTCCTTTTATTGCGAAGTATATTGGGAAAACTTTACACCAGCATTTTAACAGCACCTTCCCATTACTTGTCTATATTTATTTGAATCTGTCAGGTTTTCCCTCTAGAACAGTGATGCCAAACCAGGAATAATTTTTGTCCTCCGGGGGACATTTGGCAATGTCTGGAGACATTTTTGTTTGCTTCCACCTGGGGACAAGGGAGCTGCTACTTGCATCTAGTTGGGTAGAGATCAGGAGTGTTGCTAAATGTCCTAACATGCTCAGGACAGGTCCCCACCACAAAAACTAACCCGCACAAGATGTTAACAGTATTGAAATCATCTAGTTCTAAAATAGAGACTATTAACACAAATCGAGTATCGGTTTAGAGAAGATCCTTTGGAAATCTTGCTCCAGAAAAAATAAAATAAAATAAAATGGTCAATCATATGTTGTCAGGTGGTATGGACAGAGGCAACATACCTTGGTAATGTTTTTCTGTCAGTCTGGGATGGAGCTTTCAATAACACTTCCCCTACCCAGCATTTATGTTATCTTTTCTGAGAACATGCCCATCTGAAACACAAGCAGACGCTTCAGTGAGTTACCGGATTGTGCATTAGAATCCCCCTCACTCAGTGATTTCTTCAATGCGGGCCACTGGGTATGTACATTAAAGACCCACAGTAGACAGTCTGTCTTCACGGAACTCACGGTGTACAAAAGGCAAATGGGCCTTAGTTAAACGATCACACAAATAGATCTTTAATTGTCAACTGTAAAAATTATGAATGAGAGGATCATGGTGTTATGAGCTCTTTTAATGGGAGAAAATGACAAGGTTCAAAAAGGTTCAGGAGCTCTCTCAGAGTAAAAATTATGGAGTTTTGATCTGTAAGAGAAGTCTGAATTGACTGGGAAAAACGAAAGGGTTCCAGGTGGGAGAACAGCATGTGTGCAAGTTCAAAGTTGGAAGGGAGTGTGTCTTTACTGAAAATTTAGCTTTTATATTAATACTTTTTATTTAGCTGTGTGCGCAATAATCTTTTTCTGGTCACTTTTTCTAGGTAATGGGAAAAATCATCCAATTCTTAGGTTAAAATTGCAATGCGTAGTCAGTTATGTAACCCATAGCTATCTCCCCCAAGATAGAATTTAAATCTTCTCTCTTTGATTGCATAGAGAAATGACATAGAATATTTTCATCATCCTCAGAGGAACTGTGAACAAAGGAGCAGAGTAGGAAATTTCTGGCCCCCCAAAAAATATTAAAGAAAAATATTTCTTTTTGCCTAAATCTTGGTTGACTCTCATCTGCTTCTGGGAGAGTCCTCTCTTATCTCTGTAAATTTTTTCTTCTACTTTTCACTTCCATCCTTGGTCAAAGAACACAGGGAATCAGAGAACGTCAGATTCAGGAAGAATTCCCACATTTGTACAAATTAAGCAAACTGAGGCACAGAGAGATCCTCATTATTTAATATATCTAGTCAAAATAGATGCTGCCCTGAAGCATGTTGGTCCTGCTAAAGCGTGACTGTTTTTAGCACACTGAACCTTTTCAAAACACTATGTAGGTTTATATAACCTGATGTTTTGTGGGAATACAGAAGCCATTTGAGAATATGGTTTAAGAATGAGTCAAAGGATACCTGGGTGGCTCAGTGGTTGAGCGTCTGCCTTCAGCTCATGGTGTGATCCCCCGGCCAGGGATCGAGTCCCACATCGGGCTCCCGGAGGGGAGCCTGCCTCTCCTTCTGCTTATGTTTCTGCCTTTATCTCTGTGTGTCTTTCATGAATAAATAAAATCTTAAAAAAAAAAAAAAAGAATGAGTCAAGTAAGAGTTTCTCAAATGTAATCTACTCAGTGAAATTAGGTAGACAGCAAGCACTGTGTTCTGGCAAATTCTTGATGCTCCTCTAAGTTTTCCAGAGAATGGTGCCTTATCTCAGTGAAGAATTAAGACAAAGAGGGCCCAGAATACCTACCCCACATTCCCAAGCTCAAGAAGGTATAGTGTGTCCTGAACGTGTTGTCTGCATGTGTCTTTATGGAATACTTTGGGATATAACCCTCATTTGCAGATTGCTGTAATACCTCTTGTGGAGAACCTAGACTATATCCTCTATGCATGAACATAATAATCTTCCAAGATCACTGGAACCACATTTCCTCCATAGGAGACCCTCCTTTCCAATGGCCATGTGGATATTCTCTGTTTGGTCCTCCAAATCCACTCTCCTTTGACCTCTAGGAGTTATATAAAAAGGTTCTCTTGCCTGCTAACTTAGTGTTGCTTTGGGGCAATGGAAAACTCCATCAGATAGAAAGGCAGGAACAGAATGTGGCTTAATTTGTCCCATCCATTCCCTCCCTTAATTCCCTCTCTCCTACTCTCTGTGAGTTGTCAATATCTGAGTTCCTCCTCCATAGGTCTTAGCTCATTTGGGGTATCTCTCTCCTAAAGTTCTAAGTCTCATGGTACCCCCCTCCACCCCTTCCACCTCAGGGTGCATACGCTGATGGTGATCCATGGTTCTTGCAACACCTAGGAGTCCACTTACTCTCTGTTATTTTTCTCTTATTCTGCCATATGCTTTTAAAGAGCACTTTCATTAAATGCTCTCTGTCACCTCTTGTGAGTGTGCCATCTGCTTTCTGCCAGGACACTGACCTAGACAGTTTAATGCAACCGGGCTGAAACATCTCTTGATAGGACAATGGAACCATAAAGATAAAGCAAATGTGCCATTTAATATGCATTTCAGACATTTTCCATTTACACACAATCATTCCACCTAGGTTTTTCTTAAAATGTAATTTTCATAAAGTGACATATGCATTGTCTCTTGACATTTATTTGCTTATTTGTCAGTCAGTTACCAGAACAGGTGCACTTTAATGAATGTATTTGATAAATAAATATTGATACGCCTCCTTTGAATGATTCTATGCTGCGAAAGATGCCAGAAAAATATAGACTGTTTTTGCCTTCCATGGCTTTCAACTTAAATAAAAGATATATATTAATGAATAAAAAGTGATAGAAGAGGTTGATTATTAATATTTTACATATTTAGATCACAGCTCCACATCTCACCATGGGTGCGAAGTTGGGCAAATTGCATGACTTTTTGTTTCAATTTTCTTGTCTGTAAAATGGGGTTGATTATGTCTTTATCACTGGGCTTTTGAGATTAGCTGAGCCCATAAGTGGAAAATGATCAGCGCAGCGGTTAATGCTTAGGAAAAATGAACTGTCGTTGTTATCGCTACTAGTACTTCACTGCACATAATTACCCGTGGTTCATAAAGAAATCTGTATCATTTTATCGTCTTAATGTCTTAATCTGCTCAAGGTGTTATAACAAAATACCACAGACTGGGTAGTTTAAATAACAAACATTTATTTCTCACAGTTCTGGGGGCTGGAAAGTCTAAGATCAAAGTGCTAGCAAATTCTGTGTCTGATGAGAACCTGTTTCCTGGTTTACAGATGGATGCCTTCTTACATCCTCACGTGTGGGAGAGAGCGAATTCTGGTCCCTT